>NC_089017.1:29693839-29983631 GCF_963932015.1 Anas acuta
ATGGCTTCATTCAAAATGATTTTTAATCAATATCCTAGATGTGAACGAAATCTCCAGCTGTGAAGAATTATATCAGAGTTAGAGGAACACAAATCATAACAAGAAAACACTGCCTTTAATAGACTAGCATCAATGAATATAACACAGTCTCAAGTGAAGAGCTGTAAATGTAAAAACAATGAAAGAAATCATACATGCTGGCTGGGTTTGTATTATGGGAAGTAACAACCTGGAATAAGGCTAGAAGGTCATTTTGACAAGTCATTCAATATGAATTCCTGTTGTTATTGTGATCCTTAAACTAATCTGAAAACAGTAGAAAAAAGTTTTAGCATGCAACACTGAGAGGATGAAAACAGAAAAACGTTTTACTTCCTTAGAGTTCAACCATACTGAAGGTTGGTTAATATGTACAAATACAGAAGATTCCCCAAAATAGTCCAAGAGCTAGAACACATGACTTAATGTAAAAGCTATTTAAAAGTTTAATCACTTCAATTTACCAAGCAGAAATATTTAATATATCTTGCTCATTGAAAAAGCTTTAAAAAAATCACACACAAACACAGCATCACACAAGCACAAAATCAGTACGAAGTAAAACCTCTTTCTTGTAAACATTGGTTTTCATCATGTCTTTTTTTCCTGCTGAGTGAAATTCACACTTCTTCAGGCAGAGTGTTAAGTAAGAGTAACAATGGATGCCATCTTTCGTGGCTCCAGATGAAGTCTGAAAAGTACATAACACTATGGCTCAGCTAAGCACAAATTACTAGGTTCAACATCAGCCAAGTTTCATGAAAACTGATTGCTTTTGTTACACAAGGAGCAATTATCTGTAGTTCTGACAATACTTTGTTCAAATTAACTCATAGCCTGAAACTTGAGCCACAGACAGTATTCCACTACAGAATTTACTGTCAGAATTTCACTGCATAGGATCAAAAGGATATTGAGGTAGTTTTAGGTAGTTTCTGAATACCGCTCTTTCCCCTTTTTCCCAGAAGCGTGCATATTCTCCACATAACATAAAATACCTTCATAATGGATTATATGAGCATTATTTTGCTGCTTCTCCTCCCCTCAAAAATTACTCTCAAAGAATCATATATCAGAAATGACTACTTCAAGAAAAAAAAAAACAACGGAGATGAACAATACTGCAAGCTTTACTGATTTAAAGTTGTGAAAGTTCACTTTATAATACTGCTCGGTTAAAAATAAATTCACCTAAGCAAACTCATTTGATTCATCTGAAGTAAGAGAAGTGTAACATGCCTACACACACTTCAAAACGTTAGGTAGAAGCTGTATAAACTAGAAAAAAGTAACCGAGAACTTGACCTATAAAACAATCTGTTGCGGACACCTTTCTTGCATACTAACAATCAGATGATGGTGTCACCTACGGACAGAATTCAATTGTCACTTAAGTGGGCTGTGGCATTAGAAAGCAAGAACTGAACTGAAACACACAAGTTCTGTTTCTACTCAATGCAACTTTTTTTCTTTTTTTCTACATGAAAATAACTCCTTCTCTGAAGGAAAAAAAACATGTATTTTTGTGCTTACGCAGTATTTCAAGTTCATTGGCTTGAACTCTAAATATGATCCATCTGCTTCTTCAAAGTTATTTATTCCAAGTATTTTGAAGAGTAAGTCTGAACTACTGAGCTTGATCTTTGGCTTCTGAGAGCTCAAGTTTTTCATCTGCTGTGGAAAACTTTTAGGATAACACAGCTCCTCCAAAACAGACACCAAACCCTCCACTCTCCTCTTTGGAAAAACACTGGTATTTTATGCAGTCTCATCCACGTGGAACATCATGTCATATTCACCATCTTTACTAATATAGGTGATATGATTTTTATATATGTATATATAAACTATATATATATATATATATATATATAAAACAGGGGTCATGTGCTAAGAAAAAATAAAAAACACAACATTCCACACACAAAGAGAAAACAGTAGTTGATAAGGTAGAACCCAGCTCTACTGTAAATTTGGCTAAATAAACTGTAGCTAAATACAAACTTCACTGTCATTTAGCTCAATGATTAGATATCAGTACCCATAAGAACAAAGGTGTCTCCATTACAGCCTGGAAAGCAGTGACCTTTCCATGCAGAGCTGGTTACCTCAAATTTACCAAAAGACATACAAAAATGCAGTCTTAAAAGTTCCATACTCAATTTTAACAGAAAACAGATGCTTTCAATGAAAGTACCTGCTGTAGTTCAGTGTTAATTATTAACATGTTCTAAAAAGCAGACAACTCTTGATTTGCACTCAGCTGCATGTAAGCAGGACATTTATAAAGCAGCATACCAGCCACTTCATATAAACGAGGTCAGGACTGGGAATGATTATACTCAGTGATATCAGTCTTTGTGGGTCAGACTATCTACATACTAGAGCGAGCATCAAGATGAAACCTTTTCTGAATCTACTTCTAAACACCAAGTTTAAGGCAGTCTCACGTTAGTACATTAGCATCAGTCTTGCCTGTTGTGACTGCAGCTGGCTGAGCTTGCACTGTTTTAAGCAGCTCTCCTCTATGACTGAGAAGTGGAAATAAGCAGAATCAGTTACACCATCAGCAAGGATCACAAAATACTTCATTATAATTGACATGCAAATGGCTGCTGTCAACAGTTATTTGTATTTGCATTCATATCTGACATTTTGCACATAAAAGTGAGAATATAACTGAAGTTAAAGTTGGCTGAACACCAGTCTGGATTCTCTTACAGTTTACACTGGCACCTTCCTGCTATTTGACCTGTTATTTGTCAGTTTGACCTGCAGTTGCTTTTGCACAAAGAGCATTTTTAAGAGTCAAAGGAGTAGGGTAGCAACAGAACATCATTGCTATAATAAAGTTTATATATACATATATAAACAATTAGTTAGCCATCTTTCCACATCCCAACAAACAGCCCCAAGTTCAAAGAAATATCAGTTAGGCATATGTTTGTTAACAGCACCAGGAAATAAAAAAAAATTAAAAAATCACACATTGGGAGTTGCTAGTCCAGTACAAATACAGAGTATGCTCGTAAAGCGATTTGCAAATACGTCACTATTCTTACTCATTTTTATTGGACAAAACTGCCTGCCAAGCAATTCTACAGTCAAAGATAAATACACGTATTTAGATGCACTTTGACTGGACACATCTGCCTTTCAATACCATCAGAAAAGTGACTTGAGAAGAACAGGAAGGTGACTAAACAGACTGAGAAAGTAGGGACTACGCAAAATCATTCTCCTCAAAGGAGATACTCCAGAAGACACCAGAAGTTTGTCCTCTCTAGCAGGTAAGATGATAGTTCTGTCAGCTTAATTCTTCTTTAATTAGACATGCCTGAGAGTCTTGCAAAACTTTGTTCCAAACTCATCAAGATTTATTACAAACTTGAGTATCATGTAATTTCTATGAAATGATTGAATGAAGCCCTATTAAAGTCAAAAGGAACCATAGCGTGCTATTTATCATGTCTGTAAGCTGGTAAGACCATCTTCACATTTTTCTAGACCTAATTCTTCTGATGCATAGCCATATGCATTAATAATTAGGTGTATCTACATCTTCCAAGACAAAGCTGGTGGAGACTTTTCTACTGCCAGTCCAAACAACCTTCTCTAATCGGTTTCCAAAGACTGTTGAGAGGTCATTCTTAAATTAATTAGAACATGCAAAATATTGTGAGATGTTTTACAGAAAGAAAATCAGAGGGAAAAACTAACTGGAAGCAAGTCATCAGCTGGCACTTGACAGACGTAACAAGCATTTATTCTCTTGATTTGTCTGCATGCAGTCAAGGTATCAGCAATCAACGTCACCGATCTGTGACACAAAGAAACACGGTCTTACTAATTCTGGCAAAGTTTCACAGCTAGAGAAATTTCACCCACTCTCGTTCAGATTTGTCTATCCCTCATGAAGTTTAGCTTTCCACAAGTGGCAAAACTTCACAGAAACTTTAGCTCAGTCTAGGCAAATGATCATTAGATAATCTGCTGCTAACAGAACAGGCATTACCCCAAAACGTACAATTCTAGTGCACAAGAAGTTAAGGTTGCACTCACTTTACTCAGCCAAACCCACCAAATAAGATAAAAGCCATCATGAAAAGGGAAGCTGGAAGATCCATCTGACAAACACCAGATGACACATCTGTATGCACTTTGAAATTGCAGAATCTCCACTCTTCCTCTCTCACAAGGGTAGATCTGCCCAGCTGCCTCACATAACCTTCCTACTTGTATTTCCATATTTCAGTATGCTTGATGCAGAACGTGAAGCAAAACCTAACAGTTCTCACCATGTTATCACAGGATGCTCAAAGTAAAATTAAAAAAGCATAGAAAAATTGGAAGCAACAGCAGCCAATGTAACAAGGTGTTTATTTTACTTTTAGAAGATTTTCATTTTGCTGACCAAAATAATTCCTCATCAGCTGAAAAAGCAAGGAATAGAATGGGAAAGGCAAATTCCTTAAATTGCTTGTTTCAAACTGCCTTGATGGGAAAGAAAGGTTATAGTTAACTTGAACCTCTTCCTATTTCCACCTCTTTCCATTGGGATCATTTCCACCATGATCTTTTACCAAACCATTTGACAAAGTTATTTTGTGGTGAATAAAAATTCCTTTCATTACTGTTTCATAATTTGAGTGCTACATCATTTTTTGTGCTGCTAACTTGTGTAACTATTTGCTAGTAAAACAACTTCTCAAAAACCTGAAATCCACTGTTGTCAAGAACAGGTTTCTTCAGACCAAGGAAAAAAAAAGTCTCCCCTTCCTCCAAATTACATGCTTTTTAGTGGGACTACTATTAGCTGCAACTGAACCTAGCTGTTGATTCATATAATCAACATTAAAGACAGTAAAAACCCATCACAAATTAGTAGTTTTCAAGAACAGGAACTAATGAACAGAGGTAAAACAAGAAGCACTGACAGAGTGGTAAAGACACTGTCTCTAATATGGATTAAAAATCAAGACCCTTTCGAAGTTCTTAAGCTATCAGTCAAAATACATAGTAGGAAAGAGCTGTACCCTTCATGCAATGCAAAAACATGCACAATTCTTGATATACGGGGCTCAATCTTGAACTAAACAGCATGGGCAATCAAAAAGACTCAAAATACATATTTATGTGGTACCTTTTGTTTTGTGAAAGCCATGAACCAACTGGAGAATTATCCTGAATTGAAAACCATCTTCCCAAACTATCTGGCTATCACAGCAAGGAATTAATCACTCATTTTCTCCCATTATCAGTGTTCAGAAGTTGAAGTGAATGCCGTCACCTTCACTAGATGCAATAGTATCAGATATTCTTTGATCTTGTAATGCTGGATGCCACAGCTATAAACTTGGGAACACTTCCAGAATAATTTTTTTTCCCAGGACAACTGGTGTCTTGCCTACCACAAAGAATTTCATAGCCTGTGCAAGGAAGCCGTCCGAAGACCTCATTTAAATGCATCCTCAGGTGTCATAATTCTGCAGACTTCTGCACCTCCTTCAGAGCAATTCATTTTATGGTTTAAACACACACACAGATAAATAAGAACAATTCAAGTCACAGCTAAATTACAATCCATTGCAAAAAATGACTGTGTGGTAATCATAAGGAAGTGCTGTTGCTACAGAGTTCACATGCTTCATAGAGGTAATCTATTATCATAGCTTGGCATTTGGTACAACTGGAAGCAGTTTAAAGAACAGAGCTCAAATAATTCCATTTTAAATAATCATAGTAGTAAACCTGCAGTTTTATCTTAGTACCATGAGACTCCAACCGCATGTCTGAATAGAATGCAAGGTGTCTCAAGTGTAACATCAACTGCGCTTGTAACGTAAACAGAAATAACTATTTCTGAAAGTGCAAGCAAGAGGAGTATCAGTGCTTTCCGGCAGTCTGTCATCAAAAGAAACTTGAAAAGTGTATCAGAGTTACTAATAATAGTGTATGTTCTCATTAAGACATCCAGTTCTGTCAGTCCTGGATATAAGAGGTTTGCCACTTGTTTGTTTGGGGTTTGTTTTTAATCTACGCTAAGTAAGTATTTATGGCTGAGATTTAAGTGCACTTATTAAATTTCCCAGACCTTCTCCAGTAAAGATCGTGTTATGTCACAAGTTACCAAACTCTGGTGAGGTCTCTACTTGCATAATATAGTTCATATTAAGATTGGTAGGTTAGAGCAGGAAGGAGCAGAACTGCAATTCTGTGTCTCTGTCCTTACCCTACAAAATCTGTCTTCAGCCATGACAAATAGTCACAAAAAAAAATAAAAACAGAAAAATCTCACACATTTCTGGAAGCATAAAACAAAGACACAGTATTTGTATAAGTCAAGCTGCAATTATACATTTTTAAAAAAAATCAGTCTTGATTCAGGATACAAAAGTAGACACAGTGGAGACTACATCATAGTAAAGCAAAAAGGGTAAGATAGAAATAGCTAAGAAAAAGAACACATCATGTTACCCTGAACTTTACTAGGCAATTTCAAATAAAGGTCCTCGCTGCTTTTTTGGCTTTCTAAAGATTCAAAGAAAAATCCTATTTACGTAGCAGGGTCACTGTGTACATATTACAGACTTACCAAGACAAAAGTATCACCTCTTTCCAATTACTCTTCCCCTGGAAGAATATCTTTATAGCATTCCAGAATACTCATCAATTCCAATGCAGTCAACAATCCTCAATAAGTCTCATTATAGAGACACTGCTTTGGATCTGCTAATACTAATACTTTTCAGAGATGACGCCAAGCTGGAGAACAAACATGTTTATGTTGTATTAAAGATGACTCAGTGCCCGCTTTGCCGTTCTTTATTTTATTAGTTATATGAAGGAGAAACTAGTACAAGCATCTTTGATATTAACCTCCTCGTTCCCCTCAGGTTAAGTTTTTCCTGGACTACATGGCTGAACACTGCTTTGTACAGAACACAGCAGCAGCTGCTGCATGGGTAGCACCCAAATGTTCTATTTTATTGTGTAAAACTACCGAAGTGATTTTCCTTAAGTGCTTTATTTCCTTTTAAAGAATGCCTTGCTGCAGTAACAGTAATTGCAACAACCTATTTGTGATAATGTTTTTCTCATTACAGAACTTGACAGTCTCTGTGGATATCTTCTAATCCACCAGCAGCATTAAGTGCAGTAACAAAACAGCAGAGCTTTAGAAACCAACATTATGTACAGTTGAAGAGATCTGTACAGGATTAAAGCAATGACTTTTGTCCAGAGCACAACCTGTTTCCCCAGTGCTAGAGAGGCCACCTTCCATCTCTCCTAGAAACAGATTTTTTTCATTAAAGTAGAAAAGCATCCTCTTCAATAAGCAGTCACTTGATGTCCTCATTAGTACAAAATTAACTAATTATTAGCTGATTTATAAATGTGTTCTGAAGAGCTCATTGTGTTTCTACCAGAATCAGAGTGAGACAGACAAAAGCCTAACAAAAATATAGTGTCACAACCAGAACAAGTGTCACATTAAATTACACTGAGCAGAATCAGATCTTGACTTAACTTGACAGTAAGCTAAAGTGTTAGTTCTTTCTAGGCTACTTAAAGGCAAGTACAAACAAAACACGTTCTCTTCTGAAGTTATGAGGGTAACTCTTTACCAACAAATATCACAAGTAACATGCACCTTCAAATTTCATTAACATAAAGTTAGAGTTGACCTACTAAGGTCCCCCATTAAGTTTTCCTCACGTGTCACGAGGCTACTACCTTCTTCAGTAAAGATTCCCTCTACTTTAACTATTCATCCACTACATCCAGAGCTTGCTGTTTCCTCAACCATTGACTGAAACCTGCAGGATCCAGAAAAGATGCACTGAATTCAGAATGCATTTCCCTACACAGAAGTCACATCATCAATTTGTGCGCTGAGGCTTGTCAAAAAGGTAGAGATGTGCAGTTTCCCTCCTCACACACAGATGTCATGCAGCTTACTGATGCATGACCAATCTGTAGCCTTAGGACATTTCACTAGGAGTGTAATAATGACAGAAAAAATACACAGTTGTTGCTGGATTTGTCACTTCTGCCCAAAGGATCATTAACATTTCACCGTAAGTGTAAGGTTACGTTTACAGTATGTCAGTGTGTCTAGGTCACTGCTCATGTGCGTAGTCCCTCCTTCGGTGCTATTACGTTGAATTGCACTGTAGCATGGAGCACATACTCACAGGCAATCAAAACGCTGACTCCTTTGCACCACATTCACACTGCAAAATGGCTGGTGAACTGGCTGCGATGACTCATGCTACGGAAAAGGAAATCCCACATGACTGCACTGTTAAATCTAAAACACTGAACCTCTCTAAATGCCACTTCCTCCCTTCAGCACCAAGGGATATAAAAACAGAAAAGACAGGCACAGTACTCAAGGTATAGTATACTGGTGTAGTAAACTTCTTTCAACTACGAAAGGAGAGGCAGCAGCCAAACAATAAAAGGCTGGCAGTGAACTATTTATGTCTTTCTGACCTCCACCCATTGCCAATATCTATATTCATTTTCACTTTAGCCCATGGTCATTACATACATGAGAGTTTTTATTAATCTGTGGAGACTTTCACACCATTTCTTTAACTCGTGACATTTTGGTTAACTCACCTGCACAATTTAAAGAGACCAACTTATAAAATAAGGTATGATCTGAACAGATAAATGACAAAAATCTACTGGTATTTACCTGGATAGCATAAAGCTGCATGCTCTATTGCCAGTATAGCACAAAACAACACTGCATGTATATATTTAATAAGAGCACTATATATTTAATAAGATTTAATAAAAGCAAGTGTAGAGTCCTGCACCTGGGAAGGAACAACCACATCTATCAGTACAGGCTGGGGGATGACCTGCTGGAGAGGAGCTCTGAGGAGAAGGACCTGGGGGTCCTGGTGGATGACAGGTTGGTCATGAGCCAGCACCGTGCCCTGGTGGCCAAGAGGGACAATGGGATCCTGGCGTGCATTAAAAGGAGCGTGGCCAGCACGTCAAGGGAGGTGATCCTCCCCCTCTTCTCTGCCCTGCTCAGGCCTCACCTGGAGTACTGTGTCCAGTTCTGGGCTCCCTGGTACAAAAAGACAGGGATCTCCTGGAAAGAGTCCAGCAGAGGGCCACAAAGATGATACAGGGCCTGGAGCATCTTCCCTATGAGGAAAGGCTGAGAGACCTGGGTCTGTTCAGCCTGGAGACGAGAAGACTGAGAGGGGATCTCCTCAGTGTATATAAATATCTGAGGGGTGGGGGACAGAAGGATGTAGCCAACCTCTTCTCAGTGGTTGGTGGGGATAGGACAAGGGGCAATGGCTGCAAGTTAGAGCACAGGAAGTTCCGCACTGACATGCAAAAGAACTTCTTCATGGTGAGGGTGACGGAGCATTGGAACAGGCTGCCCAGGGAGGCTGTGGAGTCTCCTCTGGAGATATTCAAGGCCTGTCTGGACGCCTACCTGGGCAGCCTGCTCTGAGGAACCTGCTTTGGCAGGGGAGTTGGACCCAATGATCTTTCCAAGTCCCTTCCAACCCCTACAGCTCTGTGATTATGTGATATAACTGTGTTTGCTTATGATGGATGGGCTATGAGATTGAGAGCAGTCCTGGTGGTGTTGGCTGATGAGAAGCTCAACGTGAGCCAGCACTGTGAGCTTGCAGCCCAGAATGCCAACCATGTCCCAAGTTGCATAAAAGGCAGTGGGGCCAGCAGGGCTGGGGAGGTGAGTGTCCCCCTCTGCTCTGCTCTCATGAAAACCTACCTGGAGCCCTGCGTTCAGCTCTGAGGCACCCAGCACAAGAAGGACAGGGGAAGGATATGGACCTGTTGGAGCAAGTCGAGAGGAAGGCTACAAAGATGATCAGAGGACTGGAGCACCTCTCCTATGAAGACAGGCTGAGGGAGTCAGGGTTGTTCAGCCTGGAGAAGGGAAGGCTCTGGGAAGACCTCACCGCAGCCTTCCAGTATCTAAAGGGGGCTTATAAAACATATGAAGAACAACGTTTTATTTGGGCAGATACTGACAGGACAAGGGGAATGGCTTTAAACTAAAAGAGGGGATATTGAGATTAGATGTTAGAAGGAAAACCTTCATTCAGAGGGTGATGAGGCATTGGCACAGGTTGCCCAGAGAAGCTGTGGGTGCCCCATCCCCAGAGGATTTCAAGACCAAGCTGGATGGGGCTTTGGGCAACCTGGACTGGTGGGAGGTGTCCCTGCACATGGCAGGGGTGTTGGAATGGGGTGGTCTGTATGGTAATTTCCAACCTACAACATGCCGTACTTGCAACTCTTAAGCCATTCAGAGGAAAATAACTAAGCTCCTTTCTACTCTTCAACCTCTAAACCTCATCCCTGTGCTTTTTTTTTTTCTTTAATACAATCTATCCCCTTTGAAGACTTTGTACAAAGTAGAACAGTCTAATATAGTGGATGGCAGCAAGCCTTTAACTACAGTAACCAAGACTGCTGTACCTGTTAAGGACAGTAACTTCCACTGTTCAGTGTAAAGTCTTCATTAAAAGATCTCAGATGTTGTTTTCCACAACAGTATAGCCACAGTTCGATATATGAAGAAAAGTCTTCAGAAAAAGCTGTTTCCATTTTCAACTTTTTTTCCATCTCTATAGGTAAATATTACACCATTTAAAACAAAAAAATTACACAGATGTACAGGCAAATTATAACAGATTGAAACAGATTGGCTTCACAGGTACTTAGCTATTCCAGGAGTTCCTCTCTCAGCTCTGCCGTTGTAAGAGGCATCTTGTGCTTCTCACATCCTGGCAGCCTTTATATATTTTCATTAGTGTTCTCACTGAAGAAGTCTTCGGCTTTCAAATAACCACAGCTTTCAGTAATCTCAGGTTTCATCATGTCTGTCCCCTCAGTGGACTTTACCATTTCTAGAAAGTGTGCACACACACACGGAGCCATAAACCAGGCTTTCTTTCAGTTTGCACCATCTTGTAATTCATTAACCACAATAGCCCCACCTTTTCCTGTAACCCCCGTGTCTTTCTTCCCTCTCTTTGAAGAGGGAACCAAGCTGACCAACCAAAGGGAGCATTAACTAAGAACATTTAATTGGACATTTAGTTACATTCACTTTCTTTGCTTCTCCAGGAAATTAACAAAGACTTAAAGCCATTCTTTCTCAAATTTGTTCACAGTTTAACCAAGGAGCTCAAACAGATTATTGAAACAAACTTCAGAGAGGCAGCTAAGAAATGGAAAAACACAAACAATAAAAATTCACCATTTCAGAACAATACAGGTAACAGAAAATGTGAGTATGCATCCTCATCTTGATACAATGAAAAAAAATAATACCTCTAACAGGGAAAAGTACTCTTACTGCCCCTTCCCAACACCATCTGCACCAAGTGTTCATTTTTAAGGTTTAAAAAAAAAAAAAAAAAAAAACAGGTGCTAATCAGCTTGTTCCAGCTTCCCGAAGTCCCCAGGGGGAGCACAACTACAACAGTTTCTCCCCATTGACATTTTTCTGTGTTAGAAATACCAGCCAAAACCAGTGGAAAGAAAGTCCTCAGAGTAAACATTAAAGGAGCCGGCATTACTGGCCATTTTCTCTCTATTATAGTCTAAAGCGCATTATTTTATTGTTACTGGTGAAAGCAAGCACTCTGGTAGGTTCTTTGATTTTAAGCACAGTAGCTGCAGCAGCAGTGAATAAAGAGCTCTGAGTACTTTAACGGAGTACTAAGCAGCACTAAACAGTTCCTGAATTAAAGAACGCCTGTCCTGAAGACACTGGTTTCATACTGAAATTAGTTCAGAAGATAAACTGCTCAGGCTCGTAAAGCCACCCTACATACTATTTGTCCTTGCTTGGGCAGTTCAAAGGAGTACAGTGTGCATCATCAGATCATTAAACAAATTTTCCTTAACAGGTTAGTTTAGAGCTGAGGCACAGATTAGCTGAATCGGCCAACCTGCCCTTAATACAAGACTTAGAGTTAACCACAGCAAGGGCACGAAATCACTTTCAGATCTCTATATAATCCTTAGCCTAGCCGGCTGTGGGCAAACAGGACATTTTTATAGCATCTAGATACTTCTAGATCATGATCCTTTTTGTCTGGCCACAAGCCTCACAGGCACAAAGGCCAAGGTTGGGTTTGTTGCTTTTTTTTTTTTTTTTTTAATGGATAGGGAATCCCCAAGTAACCAATTAAGCTGGCTTTAAGACTTTGAAAAACCAGGGCAGCACAGAGTGAACTTAATGGGAAGCAGATCTGGCCCACTATTTTAAGTAATCTTTAGACAGTAGAGGGGGGAGAAGGGGAAGGCTTAAAGTTTTGCTTGAAGACTGCAGTGGCTGGGAATGTAATTTTGCCCCTAAACATTATCTGTCCTATATTTATAACTTGTTTCAAAAGAACACTAACATGAGCACTTTCAGTATAGAAATACAATGCTATATCGATGTTTAAGGGCCTAAGAGATATCAGGTTCTAAGTTCACAGGTAGACACATCACAGGTGGACGCTCACTCTGATCACTTAACAGCCAACAAACTTCCTCCTAGTACAGGAGCAACATCCTCCTACGCACACTTCAACACCCAGGAAGCAACATCACATGGAAAAAATCCTGAGTTTAATAACCGTTTGTGCTTTTTTTTTTCCAGATGAACATCCTCACGTTAACATGGCCTCTTAGACTTAGGTCTCCAGTTCCAGTTGGTGTTCATTAAAAAACACCAAAACTACTACACTTGCATCAGCTGGGGAACAAAACAAAGAGTTACACTTCATACTACTTCCTTGAAATGTCTGCTTCAAATCCACAGCTGTAGGACAAGACAAAAAAAAAAAACAAAAAAAAAACACAAGTAAAGATGAATATACTATCTTGTACTTTCTCGAGCTACAAAAAAGCATAAGGAAAACCACACATTTTCTTCATCACGGACTACAGTAGAGAGCTGCTGCCTGCACCATCAGCAAGGACTGCAGAAGTCTTCTTGCTAGTTAAGGTCCCATCAAGTAGACTATGACTTCAAGGTTGTTTAGCTCAGCACATCCTTTTTCAAAGCTTCAGGGATGAACAAGTCCCTACAAAGCAAAATCCTGTGCTAAAAGCTACGTTCATACTAAGGATGTACACTTAAACAAGGAAATAAACAGCTCATATCTTTCATGTTACATGTAAACGTTACTCGGAAGCACACAGCTCCTAAGAAGAAAACTAACAGCAACGTTCCCAAGCTTAAATACTTAAATAACAGCTAAGGCACTTCAAAACAACTAGTTCATGTCTGAAGTGCTGAAATCACATCTAGATTAGTAAAGAGTGTGATGAACTTGCAGGCAAAGGATGCCAGCGGTCGGGACAACTTCTGATATGCATGCAGTCACTTTCTCCAGGATCAAGCCAGCATCTGCCATTCCTCTCTGAACTCTCAGTCCTTATCAGGAAAAAGTCGACTACTTGTGCTATTACTTATTCTGGTCCACTCAAAACCAACACTCTAGAGAATCAAGTACAAGTCTCTACACAGTCTGTGAGCTCATGGGAAAAAAAAAGCTTTTTTGCTTCTGGCATGCTATTGCTTAGGTAAAACCTTTTCCAGGTGTTTTTATGTCCACCTGTCCATTTGTATGGAATCATCTTTTCCTCTAAGAGATACAGCACTGACACCTGACAGAAAGCAACCCTTTTGTTTTTTTTTTTTTATACAGGACAGCTGGATTACAGAGAGGTTGCTAAATACCTGTTACCAATTGTGAATCTGAACTACTCGCTTACGTGCAGCGGGAGTTCATTAATAACTTGTTCCCACAGGTATTTACTCACTCCCTATGTCAGAAACAAACCTTAGCCCCACAGAGATCACTGCCCCTACTTGGTGCATTAAGATTTTGCAGCAGTCGACTCAAATACACAAAGCAATATAGCTTTTCACATCCTCTTCACATTATGCTTCTATGCTACAGCCTTGGGCAGTAACAACTTTTTTAGCATGCCCTGAAATACAGGGTAGTATATCCCCACCTTCCAAGTGAGAAATTTGTTTGTTTGTTTTAAATCATCTCATCCAAAAGCAACTTTTGCAACTTCCAAATACAAAACGTGAGTATTCAAGACAGCCATACAGCATCCCCATCCTATATGGACGTTTGTCAGCTGCTCTGTTATACCCTACACTAGCTCACCTCAGAAACAGGGCACAGGCTGCGTGCCTGCTTCTGAAATTCACACCAGCAAGGTCTTTGAAAAGAAAGGAGACAAAAACTATTATGCAACGCCGTGATTCACAAGTGTTGTTCCGCAAAGTCCTGCTGGAGCTACGCCTTGTGAACCGTCCCGAAAAAGCTGCTGAGCGTAAGCAACGCGAAAGTCACTGCTCTTACAGCCTGCACTCAGGAGCCAGGTGGGGTTATCCCCACCCGAGCTCGCCAGGACTTTGAGCTACTGCTCCTAGAAGCCTTTTTACAAGCCTTTCCGCCTGCCTCGCTTCCGCGGTCCTGCTCCTTCAAAGCCAGCCTGGGACACCCATGACACCCCCGAGCCTGCTCGCAGCAACCTGCAGGGGCTGTGCTGCCGCACCTGCCCGGCCCCGGGCGCGCAGCACGGCAGCGGGGAGGGCTGAGGCCGGGGCCCTGGCGGCAGCACCGGCAGCCGGGGAAGCCGCAGCACGGCTGGGGAGCCGCTGCCCGGCCGCCCCACGGCGGAGCCCCACCGGCACGGGGCCTACCGGCAGCGCGCTGGGCTGAAAGGGAAAGAAAGAGGGAAGGGAACGAGGGCAGGGAAACGAGCAGGAAAAAAAAAAAAAAACAGAGGCGATAAAGAAACAGGAGCAGAGCAGGGCGGCCCGGCGGCAGCAGGCTGCGCGGGAGGGGCAGCGGCCGCCCCCGGCACAACTTTCCCCAACTCGCCCCCTCCCCGCTCCCGGGCCGCCCCCTGCCCTCCCTTCCCTTCCCGTTGCCCCGCACTCGCCTCCTCGCCGCCGTTCTCCTCGGCGCCGTTGCCGACGCTCGCCATGTTCCCGCTGGGCTGACGGCGGCCGCCGGTCCCGCTCCCCGCTCCCCGCCGCCCGGTGCACGCCTCCTGCCCGCCCCCGCTCGGCCCGGCCCGGCCCGGCCCGGCCCTGCCCGGCCCCGCCGCCCCCCGCCGGCCGCCCGGCAGCTCCGCTGTCCGCGCCCCCTGCTTTGCATCGCTGGCCCCGCCCTGGCCCCGCGGGCTCGGGCCCTCAGCCCGGGCAGCGGCGGGCCGGGGGAGCCGGCGAGGCCTCTGCTGCGCTCTGGGCTTCGGGTCTCGTCCCGGGGCAGCGCTGCGGGGCCGCAGGGGACACAGCAGGCTTGCCTCCCGCAGGGGATGGGGCAGGTGGCTGCCACCTGTGGTGCCGTAGGACCTTGGAGTCGTTCAGCAGCCTGTGGAAGGGCTGTTGGATCACCACAGTGGCTGGCGGTAGAGGAGAGAGTTTGGAAAGCGGCTGGCTGGCGGAGAGGAGCACTCTCCAGTTCCCTCGCTCTGCCTTCTCCTGAGGCATGGATGTAGTTCGCAGCACCGTAATGTTCTCTAAAAATATGCCAGTTTCCAGTTCTACCTATTCAGCAAGCTGATGTCAAGTTCTACTAAAAGACCATTTAGAGACCATCATGTCACCACGTCCTACAAGTTACATCTGCCACAGCCCCTGTTAAAAAAAATAAACACTTTCGATAGAAGCAGAGTCAGATGAAGAGGGAAAGGGAGCTGAGCAGATTCAGCTAACCAGGAGGTAGATGCAGTATCAGGGCTTTTTGCAACATTGGGGATTACAGTCTAGATATAGGCAAGGTTCCTCAGCCTGAGGCCAAAGTACAAGCTTTCAATATAGGCTTGCAACTTAAATGTTCCTCAGGTCTTATCTAGACTGCTCTGTTTTATCTGCACTACTATTTTTACACTGTTTAGCAGGAAGGAAACCTGACTTAAATGCATTCCTCTGTACTGCAAGGCAGCGTCCTTGTCAATCAAGGTGATGCAGACACTCTGTTCTCTCATACTTCTATTGCACTGGAGTAAGTTTCTTCAGTGGCAGCTTCCTGGAAGATACTTCAGGGATGTTATATATCCAGGACTGATCTGCAGTACATGAAACATGCTTGTAGTGCAAATGCAGTCGATAGGCCCACACATGCCTTGTATTTAATTCAGGACAGCCCACACAGCTCTACCTGAAATTCATATTACCATTACATCATAATCCTACGCTGTTCACAGAATCACAATCACGGAGTCACAGAATGGCCGAGGTTGGAATAGACCTCTGAAAACTGCCTGGTCCAACCCCCCCCTGCACAGCAGGATCACCCAGAGCACATTGTGCAGGGTGGTATCCAGGCAGGTTTTGAATATCTCCAGAGAAGAAGAGTCCACAACCTCTCTAGGCAACCTGTTCCAGTGCTCCATCACCCTCACAGTAAAGAAGTGTTTTCTCAAGTTCAGATGGGACCTCCCATGTTTCAGTTTGTTTGCCTCCTGTCCTGTCACTAGGCAACACTGAAAAGAGTCTGGCCCATCCTCTTGACATCTTCCCTTCAGGTATCTATACACACTGATAAGATCCTCTCACTATCAGTCTTTTTTCCTCCAAGCTACACAGGCCCAGCTCTCTCAGCCTCTCCTCATATGGGAGGTGCTCCAATCCCCTAATCATCCAAGCGCTCTGCTAGACTTGCTCCAGTAGCTCCATTACACAGGTTATCATCTTCTGTTGAAGACATGACTACTTTTATCCTTCAGCTGCAAAAGCAATCCCTTATAGACATCTTTTTGCTTGGAGTAGCAGACTACCTCCATTTCAAAACTAATTTTCAACTAGTATTCCTCTGTAACAGAATACTATGTGTTACATAGTGTATGGGTAAGGTAGCTTATATGTAAGTTCTCCAAGTTCTGGGAACGTGGTCCTTGAAGATGAGAACCAGATATACCACTATGTAGCACCTACTCATGTAGGCAATTACTCACTAACAGTTCTATCTAGAACAAACAAAAACTTAGCGTGGTCCCTTGTGTTCTTGTAGAAACTGGTAAAGGACTATAGCACCAACACTCATGAAATTAGGTTGGAGAAATTACACTAATTACGGAGTTTGTAGTCATGAGTAGTACTGCATGTGCAGGAGACAACTGCATTTGAGTCAGCGTTTTTAAAATAACATACTCTGCAAGTTCAAGGCTAAGTTTTAGGTCAACATCACTTTGTCATGATCAGCTCTTGATAAGTTGCAGTTATATTGTTGTATTCTTTCCTCCCTACCAAGTCCTTTAGATCATTTATATGCTTTTGGACAAATTAAAGCTATATCTGTTAGTGGTCTTTTTCTGGTCAGAACAAAGACATATGCTAAAATGATCATGGTAGAGAGAACTGCATCATATAATTCCTGACCCAGGTAGCAAAACCACAAAAAATACTTCTGAAGTCTGAACACAGGCTCTGTGAAAGGCAGAGCAATGACTGAATTTTGCTTGTTTTTTTGACAGGCTATCACAGGCCATATTTCCATTTAGGTCACTGTAATAGTAGTCAAAAGGGTATCTCAAAGCCCTCCAATGGGCTTTAATGGGTTTAATCATCCTTCCCCTTGTCCATTGAAATTTAGTCATTGAAGAAAGACCTAGCACATTCCTTTTCCTTGTAGTTTTCCACTTGTAAATAAATAAATAAATAACACTTCTGAAGCAGTTGTTTACAAGAGCTAACAGGTCTGAATCTCCTGAGATGAGAAACCTGTGGCAGTTCCCAGACAGCTTGGGTTTCCGTCCATTTGAATGTAGATACCTCCACAGCAAGAATTAGGAAGATTATGAGCTGATTACTAATCTTCCATAGAGCATTCCAGTGAATTGGTTGAAAGGATTTAACTGAGATATGAGACACCTTGAGACACCATTCCCCTCTGCATAGCACAGCTGTATAGAGTTCCCACCCAACAGAAGCCTGCCTGTATTTTCCTTCATTTTCTGATCTAGCACCTGCAGGCTGCTGTGTTAACGTGATTTAGATATTTAATAGCTCTGCTAGTCTTTCCTTTTGCAGTATACCTATTCACTGGAAATTTGCCTGATTATAAAAATTCACAGGACAATGAGGGGGGAAAAAGAGATTTTTCTTAAGCTTCTGTAATCAAATACTAAGGTTCAACGAGGATGAAAAATCCTATTCTGCTTCTAATGATCAGATAGTGAACATAGAAGGGTAAAAACAATTTCAATGTAAACATTTGGTACAGATCTAGTTTTACGGAGGTCGGTGCTTGAGAACAGGCCTGCCAAAAAAGAGCCTATGAAGTTGCCTTAGTACTTCTGAGGCTACTTTCCAGTAGGATTAGACTGTCTCAGACTCTCACAAGTAGAAGAACTGTAGATACCAATCATTAAACAATTAGCTGTTTCACTGATGGAGGTGGGGCAGGTGAGCAAGACAGAAACTAAGTCCCACCTAGTTCCAGAAGAATTATTTCATAAACTACCAATTAAAGCAATGAGTACTCTTAGCAGTGCAAACTGCATGTGAGTCTATTCATATAAACATGCCACAAAAGACTTGCTGACAGGAATAAGAATCACCGAGTTTGAGGAATACCTTTCAAGATCAAGAGACTACATTTCTGTACTGAGGTATGGCGTTAGAAGCCAGCTAAGCAAGTATATATATAAATACTTGACGTATATTTTTTTAGTATATATTTGCAGCAACTTAGCAGACATGCCATAAAGACCTTCAGCAAAAGCAAGAAAGAATAGCCAAGACAGAAAAATAGATGATGGTGGATTTTCCTGTGGACTGTTAATAGCCATGCTGTAACCTCTAAGCAATTTTATTTTTAAATCATCGTAGTTACGTCAATTAAGATGAAGATCTCCTCCAGATTCAAAATATTGTTTGTTTCCACAAGCTGAACTAGTCTGTGGCTTGTGAACGGTATTTTGGAGATTACTGTAGAAGCAGTAGTGATCTCTTTAAAGTTAAGACACATGAGAGTGCATTGGTGTGTACGTAGCATTGTACGAGAAGGCTGAGATTGATAATCAGGTTGTTTTCTTGTGTCCTCCCCCTCCTTCCCCTCCCAACCACACACACACTCAGCTGCTACCAGACAGATCTGGAACAAGAAGTCTCATGTTTTCCCTTAGTCTCTAGAAAGAATATCAACTCCAGTTGCTGGAAAGCAGCTGCTTTCCCACAGGCAGCCGCAGGGAGAGCTTAGCAAGCCATAAAGTAGCCCACCTTGTCAATGCAATAATTATAATCACCAGGAAAGCCAGTGTCCTCAGAATATGTTCTCTGGCATCAAGCCCCAACAGAATGGTATAAGGAGATGGACCAACCAAAGCAGCATATACTTTTTCTAAAAGATGTCAGAGATAGCAGGCTCTCCAAGACACCTTTTGCCATGGAGGCAGCACTGTGTCATACACATGTAGTATTCAAGTACTCTGCAAAGACTACATACAGTCATCAAATAAAGCTTAAAGTATAGGGCTGTTACAGTTAAATGTTTTCTGCCCTTAATTAGTTGCTTCATCTCAATCCTTTTTGCTAGACTCATCAAGAATTTTCTCTGGAAGATAAGCATCTTGGCATTACTTCTTTCATGAATATATCAATGCAGTGGCTTTGGTTTGGGTTTTGGTTTTAAATACTTAGAGTTTCATCTTCCATTAGGCACTTTTAAAGATCCGCAGTCATTTCGAACTCCCACATTGTATTTCCATAATTAAAAGCGGTAGCCATATTAAAGTCGAAGTAGAGCCACCAGTTCTTTCGATCTGACAGCCATGTTTCCCTTCAGTTACTGTACTAGCACATGGCAATGAAGCATTTGGTGAGAAGTCATACAGAACTGTTATTTCACCATGTCCATGATTAGAAGAGGGGTGGTCAAGTAGTTACCGGAAAGTCCAGCATAAACATGGTCTGGAAAAATATCCAAAATAAATTTTCCTCTACTAAGGGAAGCCCTGCCTCCTTCCCAATGCCAGGTCAAGGACAATAATGTGCTTTGGATAAAGCTCAGTGTTTTTTCTCAGTTACCATGCTTTGTTTCTATGAACATGAAGCAGGTTGTATAAGCTATCCTCAGTGAAAGCATAGTACAATCAATGCGCCTAGCTTTCAGCCACCCACTAACACTCTTACCGATGTATCTACACAAACGCTGTTTGCATGCTAGTTTCTAGCAACACTTCTACAGGTGCCACCTGTGACTTATGGGCTATGGCATTATTTTGTGCATCTCCTTACTGTATCTCTAGGGAAGAACCAGAAAACTGCAAGGTCTTTATTACATCTGAGGAGGTTTAAAAGTCACCCCCAATTTCTGTGATTCTAGACAGCAAAGCTACAGACCTGCCTGATATTCCACTTCATCTGGAAGACCAGGTCAGCGTCCCATCACCAAAACTCTTTCTCCTCATGGTATCTTCAATGATCAGCATTCTCTCTTCAAACCTTATGTATCCCATCACACTTTTATGGCATTTCCTCCCCTTTTTCATTTTCCCTTATTTCTTTCCCCTTCCCCATTTCCTCCCCTCTAAACAAGCAAAAGTTACAGAATCACAGAATGGTTTGGGTTGGAAGGGCCCTTAAAGATCATCTAATTCCAACTCCACTGCCATGGTCAGGGACAGGTCAGCAGGACCTACTGCTTCCCAAACATCCTTATTTCATCTCCTCCACTAGAGTAATTTCAGGCAAAGTACTTACAGAATCCATATGCCAACACCTTTTCCCCCCCTTCTTCTTTTTGATAAATCTAAATGTAGAATAAGGGTATTAAAAATAATAATAATAAAAATAAATAAAGAAATAGAACAAGCCTGTGCAAACTCCTTATAACCCCTTCCTCAGACACTTCAGGAATGTTAATGTTATTTCCCACCAAAAGCAAAACAATAGGCATATTGGTTTAAATCTAACTAAACACTATGATAATCAATAGGAAATTAGGAGCTTCAATACATTTTTTTTCTATCTTGGTCATTCACATTCATCCTTCAGACAGACCAACACAATTCCAATATACAAATAGGCATCCTGATCTAGAATGGCTAAAAAATTGACAGACCTGGAAATTTCTGGGTTAAAACAGAGCTTGGTTCTGACTCAACAAACGTGGTGTTTCTCAACAAATGTTTTTCTTTGTTAAAATTCCAACCTACTCAGATACCTAGAAATCCAAGAGTAAGAATCACACCCAAGCAAAATCTAGTATTACTGTCTAAGACTTAGCAGGCTTAGAGAACAACAACATTACTGAGGACTAAGGATAATTCTATTTAACATTCAAAAGTAGCCATCTGCCCCACAAGAATAAATATGCTTTCTCTCATCTGTTTCAGACTCAAGTCAACTGAATGTCATCTTATTCAGAATTAATTTTCTCAGGTTGGATAGTGAAAATCGAATCAAACCAGCAACTTCAATTAGGGGGAAAGAAAAGAAGTGGCAAGGAAAGTATGAGAGGAAATTTTGTAGTCTGTTATACTTTACCATTAAAGTTAGGTCACAACAGAAACTGAGAAGAGCTTGGTTTACAACAACTTTAGCAGATGAAGAACTGTTTGTGCCTATTGAGAAGTAAATGTAATAATAACTCATGCAATTGTGTCCTGGAGAACCATAAAACTGACTTCTTCCAAAGAGAGCAATTTACGGGAGAAAAGAGAACACACTGACCATGAGAAAGGAAAAAGGTGACGTGTAACAGCATTTGGCACAGCTTAAGCTCAGAAAGCAGCAAAGAAACTGAATAACTTTGAAGATGACACGGAAGTAAACTGTACATTTTAGTCTAAATACTTTCAACACATGGGAAAATCTTCAGTAAACTACAAGCCACAGAAACATATGTTTTGATTTAGTTTATTTTGCAGTGCACAAATATGAAAGACCATTGCCTGTATTTTCTCCAAATAATTTTCTGGGGGAAAGGAGTGCTGTTTATAATATTCCTCCTAAATCAGATGTGTTTTTTTAATATATTTTTATGTTTTATTTTAGTGTGTATTCCCTTCTCTGCTCACTCATCCAAGCTAGAGCATTTTCTAGCAGGTGTTCAAGGGACCCACCTATAACTTCTGTCAGCAGGCCAGGTGATTAGCCCTTTCCTATCCTGCAGCAAGCGGTACGTTTGTGTCTTTTGGTATGTTCTGTCTCATCTCTGCAGGTTTGTATGTTTCTCTCCACTCCTTTACAGCTAAGGAGTTTACTGCTACTTCAGCAAGATATTTTATCTCTGTTTCTCCCAGTCTTATCTCCATGCTTCTCCGTGTTTAACTTTCATCCCACTTATTTTCGTTGGAAGGATACCAATGTTCCTTTTCCCAGCCTCTTGTGGAAGTTTTTTTTTTTCAGAGAATAATGTAGTAATGAGGGTGGAAAGGACTTCCGAAAGTGTTCTAGTCAACCCTACATTTTATTTATAATATAAAAAGCCAGATTAAATCATGGTAATTATTTATAAAATAAAATAAATGAATATGTCCTCACTTTCATTGCTACTAGTATGATGCTTATTGTTTGCATGGTATATTGTGAATGACTGATCATCTCTTGCTAAATAAACCCTTAAAGATGTTGGTGAATTGTTGCAATTTAATAGGGTTGATTTTTTATTGGTTTATTTTGAAACCTTATGAAACCTTTGGTTCCATTAATAATACAAACTGTATTTTGTCATGTCGGCCTTTTATTAACTTCAAGAAATTGAGCTTCAGAAAGTTTGCTCATAAATTCTTCAGTAATTAGAGCAAACAACATCTTTGAAACGATATATGTATTCAGCTTAATCTTGTTCAAGTGCCTTTTCTTCACATCCTATAGTATTTTTACAAGAAAAGGCAAAGCAAAAGGTCCAACTTCACCTTACAGAAATTCTCTTTGCCTTACTAGCAAAAGTTCTCAAAGTCGTATTTGCCAGAAAACATCTACTACATCTTTTGTCTATTCATTTTGTTATTCTTTCATTGCTCTCGAAACAGCATGTTCTGGTTTGAACCATCTGAACAGATGGTTGTAATGTGTCCAAGTCACCAGAGAATAAAGATGCCTGAATGCAACCCCGTCCTTCCCCCACCAAAAAAATCCCCAAAACCAAACCCAAAATGTCATGTGTACACAAACATGTTCTTCTTCCCACAAGGAAGCAATAATTTTATCTCTGAGTACAGATCATATGACTTAACAGCAGGACAGCAATTTATAGTTGGTAAATTGTATCCAAAAAACTTCCCTTCACATTGCAGGAAAATACGTGGCTTTATTTTTTGTTTGTTTATTTACTTGTCTTTTAGCTCCTTTAATGCTTGATACATTTATCCACTTCGAGGGTAAAACTTTTTAAACAAATTAAAGACCTGCAAAACAGATGCATGGGCTTCCTTTCTCTGAAAGACACCGTATTCAGAAGCTCCTACTGTAATGGCAGGTCTGTGCCCCTCTTACTCAGAAAAGAGGTTTCGCTGCTGGTTGGGTAGGGACTGTGTCTGCTTTGCAGCCTCTGACTGAATTCCAGTCACACACGTGGCTGGGAAAAGGCTGTCTCATCTGGGGACAGTAACCCCATTTGATGCATTATGACTCCATGACACTTGGCATGTGTGCCAAATGACCTGAGAGTATCTTGATTAGTTAGACCTCTTGAGGCCTGAATGTGACTCTTCATGAAATTCCATGTTATGGAAAGATACTTATCAAGAACAATAAGAGCTGTTATGCTCTCCTACTAGTATTTTTAGAGCAAACAGTACTCATTATTAACTTGTTAAGTACAACTACTGTAAGTCTCAAGTGCTATTTCTAGAATTAACTCTGAACTTTAGCTGTATTTATGATTTAATTTGTTCATTCAAGCCATCTGTTATTTAAGAAGTCCTAAAACCACAGGATTTAAACAACCAATTTCTCTAAAATGCTTCTATTTATTATTCAATATGTAATAAATAAATCTAGAGGAAGGGCAGGTGTAGATAAATCCAAGCTTGCCTTGTCCATACTTTACATACTTTACATCTGATCTAGCTCTTAATCAAAACCCCAGCAGGCATGTTAGCTTGAAGTGGTGCCCAAAGTAATACACTTTCATACCAGATTGTTCTGCAGCAGTTTTCAAATGTCCCTCCACTAGAACTGGAAGTATACGTTCTGTATCAAAAACTTCGTAATGTACTTTGTGGCAGCTAATTTGGCCAATGATTTGCAGACTGAAGGAACTGAGAAACAAAGATAACAACTTCCAGAGGGTGAGTGGATTTGTGGAGGACTATGCAGAAAAAGCATGTGGTGAATTTACCAGATGCTAATCTGTAAATTGTAGCAAATTCGGGCTCCCTAGTGACTGGAGTTAGTAGAAGGCTGTCCTATAGATAAATTGTGAAAATATTTGTGTCAGCCTTATCCTGACTGTAGGCCAAATCCAGAGCCTGACAGGGAAAGCAGTGTATTAATGGCATGCATTTGATTTGATTTGATTTTTGTGATAAAACAAGTAAAAAAATATATTGGATGGGTGGATTTCAGATAGATGTTTCTGTATGCAATAAAAATAAATTCTCAGAAGTAATCCTGGCTTGATTAGTGTACTCAGTACTGTGTGGCTAAAGTTCAGGAGATGTTAAAACATCGAATTAAGAGTAGGTATTTGCTGAGTAACAATTTCCTTTATTAGTCACATATAACCAAAAGGAAATGTCTGTGTACATACAAAATACCACACATGTTGAAGTCAGTAAGAAAAAAACAAACAAACAAACAACTTTTTATTTCAATTTATTTTCTGCTCTCAAATGTTTCAAGGTTAAGATTAGAAATATTTGCATTTTTTGTATGTGCTTTTCCATTCTCATTTCCCACCAAAAAAAAAAAAAATCCCAATTTAAACTTTGGATTTTTAAAAACCAGTACATCTTCAGTATGCTCACTCAAAGACATTTTGTCATCACATAACAAAAACAGATTGAGCCTTTTCAGCTCCGGCACATGAAGTGCCAAATGCAGTTTCAGAGTATGGGTACACGAACAAGATACCAGGAGATGTGAATGCACACTGAATTAACTACTACGCATGACTACCATCCAAATACCCTGTCTTGTGACAACTGCAAGGTAATTTTCCTGTGAAAGGCATTGGAATAAACTCATTCTCATTCAGCATTGCCCAAATTATTATTAGCTAAAGTGTTGTAAATTGTCACAATTGTCTTTACCATAATTTACTCACATTGGTGCGTCTAATGCACACCCCTTCCCTTCCCTTCCCTTCCCTTCCCTTCCCTTCCCTTCCCTTCCCTTCCCTTCCCTTCCCTTCCCTTCCCTTCCCTTCCCTTCCCTTCCCTTCCCTTCCCTTCCCTTCCCTTCCCTTCCCTTCCCTTCCCTTCCCTTCCCTTCCCTTCCCTTCCCTTCCCTTCCCTTCCCTTCCCTTCCCTTCCCTTCCCTTCCCTTCCCTTCCCTTCCCTTCCCTTCCCTTCCCTTCCCTTCCCTTCCCTTCCCTTCCCTTCCCTTCCCTTCCCTTCCCTTCCCTTCCCTTCCCTTCCCTTCCCTTCCCTTCCCTTCCCTTCCCTTCCCTTCCCTCCCCTCCCCTCCCCTCCCCTCCCCTCCCCTCCCCTCCCCTCCCCTCCCCTCCCCTCCCCTCCCCTCCCCTCCCCTCCTCTCGTTTTTCTTTTCCCTGTCTGCCTATCTGTCTATCCATCTATCTATCTAGTATCCCTGCATCTGCCCAAAACTTATTACAAAGTTTGCTTTATTTAACCAAGCACTGCAGGTAATTTCTGAAAATTTATCATATTTCATTAGGTTCATAAAGCTTTATTCTCAGTACAACTTGAGGACAATCAATATGCAAAGCTTAAGTATGAAATGACATTATATTTATTCATACAGGATGCAAAGGAAATATGTGGCAAAGCAGGGAACAGAAACCAAGTACTGTCCATATATTTGATCTTTTGAATAACATCAGTAAATACCCAGAAGTCATGAAAAACATCGTAAAAAAAAATGGAAAAGACAGGCTGACAACAGCCAAGGTAGCATTCTCCATGCTAGCATGCATTTCCAAATGTTTGAATTGCATTTCATTTGGGCTCCTTGGCACCAAACTCTGCAGCTTCCATTACAGAAGCACTTCACATTCTCAGCCTTCTGGTAATATAAATGGTTGTGCTATGACTAGTAGTTCAAGACAATCCCAAGGCTGCTTCAGAAGTTGCAAGCTGTCTTCTATTATGCAAGGATCCGCAGGGATTTCTTTATCTTTGGAACAACCACAGAACTTGAGTCAGTTTACCTTTGTCAGACACAGGCATGATGAATTTTCTGAACACAGATATACGTAAGAGGATTTTATTGTCCCAGAAATCATAAGGTCATAAGAACAGCTGTGCTTTACATGTTCCACTAGTCTGTTCCTGTTTGTTACTTGAAATGCAAGTGTGTTTTTCAGTAACATATTATAAAAACTGTTATTAGTCCTAATCTGATCCTGAAAATGTTTAGAAGTAGTCCTAATCTGATCTTAATTCTGTTTTTCATCAGTGACATTTATGTGAAATTTTGGGTTTTAAGTCTTTTTTCCTGATCACATTCACAGCTATATTCATAGAAAAAAATATTATAGGGTGGCAAAATAAATTTTGTGGCAATCACTGACTCCAGCGCTGGTCTTCTGACTGCCAGCTGGCTGACAGTCTGAAGTCAGCTAACATGGAGAAATGGAGAGTTTCCAAATGGCAAACTAATTTATCCCCAACAATCCCATGCATTGGGGAAATTCATGGTTCTAGCTTTTGTTAGTTACAGTTTGACTGTCTACTCAATATGCAGCGATTATCTGAACACAAAACCATTGCTAAATGATCAGGAAGGATTTGAATCAGCTAATAAATCGTCCCTTACTACTGACAGCAATAATGCAGTAATCTTTTCAACTATCAATAGTTAAAAAGCAAATGTTAAGCACTGGCTCAGAAAACTGCTAAATTGTTTACACCTATAATGAAAACTGTGCAGACACTTCTATCTAGAGGTGAACACCCTGCAATTGCATTAGATGGAGATTGAAAGAAGAAGAAGAAAAAAAAAAAAAGCTTTTTTTTTTTTTAATATAGTTTACAGACTAATGCATGTGGGCGATCTCTTCCTGTAAATACAGATGGCTGTGAGCCACAGTAGGTCATGTTGAGAAGCCAGACATTTATTTGTGGGTTTCCTATTTCCCACTGAAAGAAGGATTACTTGACAGAAATCATATATTTGTAGTTCTTAAAATAAAATCTTTTGAATTGGAAAGATTTGATTTAAAATGCATTATAGGTGCATCAAGTAGAAGCTTAAAAATGGTGTGTCTGAATGCAAATAAGGGCTGCAGGTTTAGGTTTTGAAATTTTCTTATAAAGATGGAATAGATAAATTGTCACAGTTCATATTTTCACAAGATTTTATGCCTGTTTGAGACAACATACAAGGTCATAAATCATGGAAAATAAGACAGAGCACTGGGATGCAGCCACATGCAAAGACATAAATAGATAGGAAGAACAAGACAGTGGTTAGAAAACAAGTCTGGAGCTTGAGTAACTAGTTCTACTGCCTGCCCTGGCACATACTGGCTAGACGACACTGTGCTAGACACCTTGTCTTTCCATGCCACAGTCCTATAACAATACTGCCTTCCATCGGTAGGGTGTCACTCTAATAGATATTTGCATAACCCTCTTGACTCTATAATTACCTAAATGTTGCCTACCTGTAAGAGGTCTGTGTGCCAACAGCCCAACCTATAGTGGTCAATGTGCTTATCTTGGCTTATAAATACATATTCCTCTCACTGGGAGCTGGGAGGAGAATCACAGTAACTGCTTTGTTTGATCCACAGTCTCTCCCTCAGTCAGCCAAGCCACGCCAGTAGCACTAGTAGTAAGTAGTAACCAACAGGAGTCTAAAAAGATCGGCTCGTCTCCTACGGTGCAGCTGAAGTACTTAAACCTGTGTCCCCATGCAAAAAATGCCTATAACAGCTGAGATGACACCAGTTTATTTACTTTGTAGGAATCACCCCATACACTGGCAACCCAAGGTAAGGAGACATCACCTGAGCTTTCCTGCAGCAGGAAGTTATTTTCATAGAAACATAGAATATCCTGAATTGGAAGGGACCCACAAGGATCATTGAGTCCAACTCCTGCCTCTACTCAGGACCACCCAAAAATCAGACCGTGTCTGTGAGCGTTGTCCAAACACTTCTTGAACTCCAGCAGGTTCAGTGCTGTGACCACTGCCCTAGGGAGCCTGTCCCAGTGCCCCTCTGTTCCTCTGGGTGCAGACCCTTTCCCTAACCCCCCAGCCTGACCCTCCCCTGTCCCAGCTCCATGCCGTTCCCTCGGGTCCTGTCGCTGTCCCCAGAGAGCAGAGCTCAGCGCCTGCCCCTCCGCTCCCCTCCTGAGGGAGCTGCAGGCCGCCATGAGGCCTCCCCTCAGCCTGCTCTGCTCTGGGCTGGACAAACCCAGGGACCTCAGCTGCTCCTTGTACGTCTTGCCCTCTAGACCCTTCACCACCTTTGTTGCCCTTCTTTGGACACCCTGTAATAGTTTTATGTCCTTCTCATATTGTGGTGCCCAAAACTGCACACAGTACTTGAGATGAGGCTGCACCAGCACACAGCAGAGCGGGACAATCCCTTCCCTTGACCAGCTAGTGATGCCGTGCCCGATGCACCCCAGGGCATGGTTGGCCCTCCTGGCTGCCAGGGCACACTATTGACTTGCCATCAACCAGAATGCCCGATCTCCTTCCATGGGTCTGCTCTCCAGCAGTGTTTTTTCATAATGAGAAACAAAGGAGAATGTAGGGTGTCAAACAACAAGATAGTGGTAGTTTAATGGTGTTAAACTACCCCTGTATGGCTGCATTGGTCAATAGCTTAGAGGAGGATGTGGAGAACATCTTCAGATAAGATAAGAAGCCCCATGTGACATAGCACCAGGCTCAGCCAGCTGCTGTACAGAGGATGCATTGCCACTGGGAACACAGAGAGAACAGACAGCCTGGGGTCCACAGAAGAAGCAACAAAATTTCATCCAGGGAGAATAGTATTTTGAAGGCCAAGCGGGAACCATTCTCTGAGGGAACAAACCATCTGCAACCATGCACATTTTGGTACTCATCTTAACTAGAAAATCTAATTATATAGAGTAATTCCCCAAAGATTCAGATCAGCTGAAACTGTCTATGTAACAGAATGCTGATTTATTAGCACAATATTAATAGATACTACTTTAATTTTATTAAAGGGGATGTCATGAATTTAAGAATTGTATGTATTTACAATCCCATTAGTAAAAAATAAAATAAAATAAAAAATAAAATAAAATAAAAAATAAAATAAAAATTTCAGCACAGCATTTAAATGCTCAAAATTTTCTATTACACTTATAAAGTCTACCTGCATGATCAGTGAAAGTAGGGACACAGAGGATGCTTTCCTTGAATCTTTTACTAGGTTCTTGAGGACTTCAGGTCACCTAAAAGTGCAGTGCCTCTCATTATGTACTTCTCTCTCCCTTTCACGGACACTGCTGCTGATCTGGTTATGCAGTAAGATCAGTTCTTTGTTCCAGGCAAAAAGAAGGCAGCAAAAACAGTACCAAATCACACAAGAAAACAATCAGTTTTCAAATGGTTCACATGAGCTGCTTTTTCAGACTCTGAGTAAATGCTCTTCTTTTTCAGTGTTGGAAAACCAATTTATAAGATTTAGATGAATGCCTAAAACCCCTATAGAGAGAGGACTATGGAGTTTTGGATTAGGCAGTCTTTTTCAAAAGAGGTTTGGGAGATCTACTGCACACATGCAGTATTGTTCTGTAGTTAGCTGTAAGTTTGCTACATCTTTGTTGTCAGTTAATGAATGCTCTGTGTGCTTGAAAGCTTGTCATCTTTCTCCAGCTGTACCATCTGGTCTCACAAAAGATCTGATTTCTTCCAACAAATCTCATGCAGCATGGTTTCCAGGGTGCAAATGAATTATAACAACCTTCCTTTTTCCTTTGACCTAGTCTATCTCTCTTCTACTAGAAAGATGATTTCATCTTTCTACTGACATCCTTTATTTTAACATGCTTTAGGCACTATATCTTTCTCTGTTTCCTAGATTTCAATTTATTTTCAAGTGGAAATATTATGTCTGTAATTTAAGTCTGTAACCGTACGAAGCTTAGTACAGATTTCAGTATAAATACTAGCTTTTTTCTTACAGGGATTTATTGTTAGGCATTAAAAATAAAAAATTGATCCTGAATATGTACCAACATGAAAAACTGCCAGGCTTTCCCTATTTTGGAATGTCTAAATCTAGGCTGCATTAGCAATCGGTGAATAATCACTAGTAATTATCATCACTGGCATTCAACAGATTTGTTTAGAGGAAGAGCTTCCAATTTCTCAGTGTAGTGTTCCTCCCTTAATTATGCCTGCAGAATAAGAAATGTGTGTTATTCTTGTCACTCTTGTCACTGACAGCTGGGCTTTATTTAGAAGATGGAAGATTATTCTTTTGGTGATGGAGTGGGAAGCCCAGGCTGAAGGAGGTTACCATATATTTTGTTCTGAAGACATCAAGGTGTGCTTTTATCCTAATCTGAAACTGCAAATTATCTTGCTTGTCAGCATGAACAGTCTATTTGACTCATGCAGATGATATTGCTACTAATGAAGTGGAATGTCACTGCCATACCATAACGAGATGAAGTGAGGTAATCTCTCCAGTAACTTGGACTATAGCATGATGCGACAATGATGACTGGAATGCTGAATTCAACCTAGAATTTCAAAGAAAGCCAAAGATGAGGTAATGTATTGGTAGCTGAACAAAATCCCAGAGTTTTTCAAGACCTGTTTTTATGCCTGTGGATTTTCAACCACAAAGTGTAAAAAAACACTCAGGATTGTGTTGTTGTTGTTTGTTTGTTTGTTTTGCAACCACTTTGTGTAAAATAATAGAATAATTAGCAAGGAAGACCACATGCTCATAGGTCCATGCAGTGATACTGGGTCTTGCAGGAAGCTATGTGGGTCCATTGGGAATCCACAGGTGAGTTTTTATTCTGTCCTTGATTATACGGTTGCTATAAAATATGAAAAGCTCTGTTAAACACTACCATTGTTCTTAGCAGATCCCTCAGGATCAGAGGGCAGATCCTCTCCATAGAATGTGATAGGGTGGAGAGTGGTATGCTTCCTGCTCCATCAGCATCATCTCTTTGCAGCACGCACTTTTAACCTAACCTAAAAGCCTTTGCAAAAATCTCAGAGGATTAGGGTTACTCTTTCTGTTAAATGAAAAGTTAGCCTACATTAGCTTGCATATTACTAGCATTATAATCTGTGCTACCCCTGACTTTTCAGAAAATTTACTGATTTTATTTTTTTCCCAAGCCCTCTGACTTCACGTACTGTTTATCAGTGGCATAGAAAGCAGCTCACTTGTGGGCAGCAGTCCTTAAAGGTAACTTGTCTGTATGTTGGAATTTTGGATGCTCTATAGGATTGAAGTCTATATCATACCTATTAAGGTATCATCAGAATAAATTATTTACCTAAGAGAAAAATTAGCAAGTGTCAGAAAAAGATTTCCAAAAACTCAGACACAATTTCCTACTATTGTCTCCATCCCTTAGATATTCAGTGAAATATTTCCTGAGAAGACTCATTGCCTAATTAATCCCTGTTAATTGATCTGAGCTGGGGAGTATCAATGATGGTGCAACAGGTTTAGTTAGGATGGGACTTTTCTGCACCTTTTTCTCTTTAAGAATGAAAAGGCAGTAAGCTGTTTGCAGTAAGAACATAAAAAGAGTCCAAGTGTCCATTCAGATCTATTGTATCCTGTCTCTGTCAATGGAAAAAGCAAAGACAATGATAATATTGTTAGTACGTATAATTGTTTCCCAAATTGCATTATTTTGCAGCTCAAATTTCTTGTGCAGGTACATAAGAATCCTCACCAGATTATTCTTTCATAACATTTTCCTGGACTTCTCTTTAATCAGTGTAAATTTTCAGCATCTCCAATGCTTTGTGCAAGATGTTTGATAGCTGGAAAGACTGTCACTGACACAGCTGGAGAGACCAACAGCCTCAGCAGAATTTACTAAGCATCTGGTTAAAATACAGTCTATGCGAAAATGCTGTTACCTGAACCCTCCTGAAACACAACTCTTCCAGCCAGCTCCAGGAACCAAGCATCCACCCAGCCAGCTTTGTCATCTAAGCAGTCCTACATTACCTCATAGTCTCCTTGTTCACGATGCCTTGATGAGTAACATTCATGAAAAGAAAACACAGCATTTCTCCACTCCAGGAACAATCTTGCTGTAAGAGACTACCAGACACACACCAGGAACCAAAAGTGTTCCTCTGCAAAATAAATGGATGTAGGCATTTGTTGCAAAAAGGCCATCCAGTAAATATTGTGTTCACTGGCATTTGGTGAGAGGAGAAGGACGGTACATGGACAGTTTCTGTCACTCACATAAGGATTTCACTTTGGCAAAAGTCAGCATACCATACTTAGTTTCCCAAGATACAGAAACAGCCTGCTTTCAACAAATATTTTGTTTTCAACAAAAAGAATATATCACTATTTGGTATGATAGAAATCCCTTAAGGTAGCAAAAAAAATGTTGCTAGAGGTCATCAGTGATGATGGTACAATGGGTAAGATGAGGACAAGACCCTCAGGTGCTTATAAGAACAATCATTGTTGGGCAGGAATGGGGCTGGAATAGGGAGGGACTCCTGAGCAGGGTGTCACTGGTGGCACCCTGGTCAGAGCAATGCCTCAGAGCTGCCTACTCAGCCAAATGCTGGTGGCTGTGTTAATCCTGTCCTCTTTCCTCTGTGCTGTATTTTTGTTCTGTGCAAATGGCAAAATGGGATTCTTGTTCATGACTAAGGCTCTTGGGAAAAATAAATAAATAAATAAATAAATAAGAAGAAGAAAGAAATAACAGTTGGTTATCTGTCAGGTGAAGAACATACCCTAAAATATAAATAAGTATTTCTATAAAGGTAGATTAGAGAGTCAGAAATAGAATAAACATGGTATAATATATAGGCTAAATCCAACTCTTTGAGTGGACATGCTGCCCATAAAAGAATAACAAATCCATGATGTTACAACCCTTCTGGATTGATGAGCATATCTCCTCTAGTTCACTCACCTCTCACTTCAAAAGGCAGCTAACAAACACTCACATGTTTCCAGGTCAGTCTCTGGAACCACTTCTTTCTTCGTCTTCCTCTCTCTCTTTTTTTTTCTCTCTCTTTTATATGATACCAAAGAATATGGATTTGGTAAAGAATAGTCTGGATGGTCACACTCAGAGAACTGTAGACAATAGGTCAATGTCCAAGTGGAGATTAGTAACAAGTGGTGTTCCTTGGGAGTCAGTATTGGGACCAGTGCTGTCTAACATCTAAGGGAGGCCTTATAGCAGCCTTCAGGTACCTAATGGGGGCCTACAGGAAAGCAGGAGAGGGACTCTGTCAGGGGATGGATGTAGTGATAGGACAAGGAGTAGTGATTTAAAACTAAAAGAGGGGAAAATTAGAATAGATGTTAGCAAGAAATTATTTCCTCAAAGAATGGTGAGGCACTGGAACAGATTGCCCAGAGAAGCTGCAGATGCCCTCTTTCTGGAGGTATTCAAGACCAGGCTTAATGGGGATCTGAGTAACCTGGTGTAGTGGGAGGCATCCCCATCCATGGCAGAGGGGTTGGAATTCGATGATCTTTAAGGTCCCTGCCAACCTTTCTATGATTAAAATCTGACATTGAAATATCTTTCTGAAGCCAAAATGTTTCACAAAGATTTTATTGATAGAGTATCATAGACTGACTTGACTGCTCTCAAGGAGTTCTTTGCCCAGTCATGTCAGGGATTGTCCCAACCCAGGTGCAGCACCTTGCACTTAGACTCATTGAACCTCATGAAGCTCATGTGGTCCCAGTTCTCAAGCTTGTCCAGGTCCCTTAGGATGGCATCCCTTCCTTCTGTTGTATCATCTGTACCGCTTAGTTTGGTGTCCTCTGCAGACTTGCTGAGGCCACACTCAATCCCACTGTCTACCCCATTGACAAAGATATTAAACAGCACCGATCCCACATCGGACCCCAGAGGGACACCATTCATCACCAGCCTCCACCTAGACATACAGCCATTGACCACCACTCTCTGGGTGCAGCCATCCAGCCAATTCCTTATTCACTGAATGGTTCGCTCTTCAAATCCACACCTCTCCAATATAGATATAAGGATATTGCATGAGACTGTGTCAAAGGCCCTATAGAAATCCAAGTAGATGACATTGATTGGCCTTCCCTTGTCAATTAATGCAGTCACTCCATCATCGAAGACCACCAGATTGGTCAGGAATGATTTACCCTTGGTGAAGCCATCCTGGCTGTCTCGGATCACCAGGTTGTCTCGAATGTGCCTTGACATTGCTTCCAGCAGGACCTGTTCCGTGATCTTGCCAGGCACAAAGCTGAGGGTCACCCATCTGTAGTTCCTTGGGTCTTCCTTCCTACCTCTTTTAAAAATTGGAGTGATGCTTCCCTTTTTCCAATCACCAGGGACTTCACCTGACTGTAATGACTTTTCAAATATAATAGAGAGAGGCTTGGCAACTACATCAGCCAGTTCCCTCAGGACCCTGGGGTGCATGTCATCAGGCCCCATAGACTTGTACCTGTTCAATTTCATCAGGTGGTCTCAAACCTGCTCTTCACTTACAGTGGGAAGGACTTTACTCCCTCAAACCATGCCTAGAAGTTCAGGGACTTGAGAGATCTGGAAAGCCTGACTGACAATAAAAAATGAGGCAAAGAAAATGTTCAGTATCTCAGCCTTCTCCATTTCTGTTATTACCAGTTCTCTCTTCTGATTTATCAGAGGGACTATACTCTCCCTGGACTTTATTTCAAATGGTACCAACGTACCTTTAGAATCCCTTCTTGTTATTCTTTACATCCTTTGACAAGCTCAGCTCCATCTGTGCTTTGGCTTTTCTGATCCCATCCCTGCACATACAGACAACAACTCTTTACTCTTCCCAGGCCGTGTGTCCCTGCTTCCACTGCCTGTGCATTTCTTTCTTATATCTCAGTTTGACTAGCAGGTCCTTGCTCAGACAGACCAGCTTCCTGCCTTCCTTGCTCAACTTCTTATGCATGGGGATGGAGACCTCTTGAACTCTAAGTTCTTAAAGAGTTGCCAGCTCTGATCAGTTCTTCTGTCAATAAGTAGAATGTCCCAGGGGATCTCATTCTCTAGTTCTTTAAATAGCTGTAATTTTGCTCTTCTAAAGTTCAGGGCCCTGACTTTGCTTTATGCCAGGCCCTGTTAATTGGAATAATTTACTAATTTAAGTAATTAATTCATAGTGATTTATTTAATTAATTAACTGCTAGCTAATCACTGGAATTATTTACTAATACCAATTTCAAGCAAAGCTGGATGAAAGCTAGCTCCTTCGCTTTGGGTTTCACAACTAACTCAAAATGTTTTTAGATAGATATCATCTTGCATATTTCCAAGCACTGAAGCTCACAGTGACATCAAATACACTTGACTTTTCTTTGAAAAATATTCATCAAAAAATACAACACAACTTCTTTTTCCCATAGAAGTACAGAGTACTCTTATGATTAGTCCTCCAAGTCTATAAAACAGAAATGACATATTTGGGCAATGATTTATAATGTTGTGTGACAAGGTTTCCTTCATACTCTGTAAAACAAAATTCTAAAACGTATAGGACAGTTATACACAGCACAAACAAGAGATTCTCTACTGGGTCTTCATCCAAAGGGAAATGATGGATCAGATGAGACATCTTGCAGAAGCTTGGCTATAGTTCTGCTTGGTGTTTCATAAAATCTTTGCATGTTCTAGCTACAAAATATTTGTAAGAGAAGGAAAAAAGTGCCTGTGTGCTTTAAAAATGTGGTTAATAGCTTCTTAGGGTTTAGCACAATTATACTGTCAATTTACACTGCCGAAATGCTAAGTAATTCTGTGAGAGGGTTACCATCACAACATACCTCTGCAAATACTAGCCTTTTCAATGCTATTTCACCTCCTTGTGTAAAACTGTACCGGTAAACATCTTCTTTGTCTTTTGTCAGATATATAATATAGCTAGTCTGGCAAAAAGCTCCTACACCTTAGGAAACCTGTAGTTTGGCCTTAGAAAATTAAGTTATGCTTTCCAGCTGTGTGTTTCACTGATACAGTTTCAAGTCCAAACATGAATTCCTGCAGCTTTTCTTTCCAACTTGTGCCTGAATCCAAGCATGATATTTATGATAAAATTCCAGAGAAGGTACCAGTGAAAATAGTGTTCATGACAGCTGACATAAATGTTTGGAACAATTGCAGCAGCTTGAATTCTACTTTATTTACAGTTGTTTGCTCCTGACTGTAACTAAAACATAATATACTTAGCGGCCTTAGATGCTGTCTGGTCTATGATACCATTTCTGCTTTGTGTCTGACTTCTGTTTGTTCCTTATTTCAGTCATATACTCAAATTCAGTTCTAAACTCTGCACTGGTGCGGTCTCACCTTGAGTACTGTGTGCAGTTTTGGGCACCACAATATGAGAAGGACATAAAACTATTAGAGAGTGTCCAAAGGAGGGCAACAAAGATGGTGAAGGGCCTAAAAGGCAAGATGTATGAGGAGTGGCTGAGGTCCCTTGGTTTGTTCAGCCCAGGGCAGAGCAAGCTGAGGGGAGACATGAAAAAGATGTGAAAATGTTAGTGGCTGCCTTTAGAAGAGTAAAGGTATGCAAAGTCTGATGCAAAGACTTTTACATCCCCGAATCACTGTTCATCAGCATGGGAATTTTGGAAGCAGTGACAGACAAGACACTCCTAAGCAGTTCCATTTACTCCCATTCCTGGTGAACACCAGGTTGATTGTACTGATGCAGCACTCTGTAAGATCCTAGTATAAACACTGTGGCTTAACTTGGGTCAAGCTACAAAACAATCCCCCAGATGGAACCAGAAAATACTTTCAGCTGGGTTTGTTCAATGCTTTGGGTGCTGTAGTTCAAGAATGCAGATTATGCATCTTCACAATGAAGGAGTGCAGTACTGTGTGTGGCAAAGAAAAACTATTTAAGCCTCATAAGTGTTGAAGCCCTGTCTCAAAAAATTACAGCCCCAAACCATTTCTGTATCTCTGTATTGCTGTACTGAGGCAGTCACTGCTTACAAAACAGTGACGGACAATGCTCTGTCTGTCAAGGTACAGAGGTATCACAGAACTCCAGACTGAGCTAGTAAACAAAGATGGAATCTAGACTAAAACACCAAATAGAATCATAGAATCATAGAATATCCTGAGTTGGAAGGGACCCTTAAGGATCATCAAGTCCAACTCTTGACACCGCACAGGTCTACCCAAGTTCAGACCATGTGACTAAGTGCACAGTCCAATCTCTTCTTAAATTCAGTCAGGCTCGGTGCAGTGACCACTTCCCTGGGGAGCCTGTTCCAGTGTGCAACCACTCTCTCTGTGAAGAACCCCTTCCTGATGTCCAGCCTAAACTTCCCCTGCCTCAGCTTAACTCCATTCCCGCGGGTCCTGTCGCTGGTGTTAATGGAGAAAAGGTCTCCTGCCTCTCGACACCCCCTTACGAGGAAGTTGTAGACTGCGATGAGGTCTCCCCTCAGCCTCCTCTTCTCCAGGCTGAACAGGCCCAGTGCCCTCAGCCGTTCCTCGTACGTCTTACCCCTCCAGGCCTTTCACCATCTTCGTAGCCCTCCTCTGGACACTCTCCAACAGTTTCATGTCCTTTTTATACTGTGGTGCCCAGAACTGCACACAGTACTCGAGGTGAGGCCGCACCAGCGCAGAGCGCATATAAAAATAATGTCCAACACCAATTCTCAGAAGTTTTGTTTTTTTTTCAAACTGCCTGCAAACATTAATTTTCTTAACTTCATGACATACCTGTTAGTGTTTTTGTGGTTATTTTCTGGATGAAGCAGAAGCCCAGAGTATTTTAAATCACTTTTCTTAAATGACCTAAATTTAGTTATGTGAACTAGGACTGAGAATAACATAAAACAATGATTTATGACTAAGCCACAGAACTACCCTTTCATAACCATTACCAAGGTATTATATAAAGGCTACATCTATTACATTGAGTACTGCTGTGGAATGTAATAAGCTATCAGAACTAGTTATGTATTCCTGAGGATGTGCCCATCAAGAAACGAATGAAGGGTGTTTCTTGTGGTGAACTAAGGAGTTTAATTAGTATCTTTGCCTTAGACTTCCTTGATCATTTAGGCTTTCTGAGGTTATGTATCCACAATGTTTATTGACTGTAACTGGAGTTGTGCATATGTGAACTCTAAAAATCTGTCTCTTAAGCCCTCAGGGTACCACAGCATTACAAAATACAGACAACCTGATTGCTTCAGAAGCACATTAGTTACAATTTCTCTTTATTCTCCTTTGCATGTAATGTGCTTTTTCCAGCTTGTTTTCCATCCCTCTTGCATACCATCTCCACTTCTCATCTAGCTCTGATAGTCTTTCAATGCTGTTTGGGTTTCAGCATTTCCCATCTTAGAGAATTCAGTTTCCTACCTGCCTGAATTTATATTGCTTGAAATCTTCATACATCTTTAATTTCTTTTAACACTGAAGTCTCTTCATCAGAGAAAAGTAACTATTGGAAACTTTAACATGCCCATTTTCCTTGTGCCTAGTGTATAAAGGGCAGACTGGTTCCAAGCCATAAATATAAACAGGTCTGTTTGTTCTTAAAAAGATTTAGGTTGAGTGAAGTTGCTTTATAGGTATGTAACTTCTTAGTATTGAAGTGGGAAATGAAAGAGAAAACATATCATCCACTCACCACTCAATGTGTTTGGCTATGGTATGTTCAGGTATGTTCACCTTAGCTACTCCTTCAGCATGTACTAGCTACTCCTGGAGCTTACTTACCCAATTGTGCTGCATGAAGTTTATGTACTACTTTTTTTTTCTTTTCTCTCTCTTTTTTTTTTTTTTTTAAGTAATACAGTACAGACCCCTAAAATACAGAAGAACTCAAAAAATCAAACCTGTCATGGGGAGAAGGAAGAGAGGCAGTGAACGAAATTCATACGTCTTACTGATCATTCCAAGAAGTATGAATAGAACACAGCAGTTTCTAGAGCCTTCCAGACATGCTCCTCAGCAGCACAGACCTCTGTGATAGCTCTGTGGTTGGCTTGTGTTGTAGAATTCTGTAGTCATTTTCATGTGGTTTTGGGACAAAATCCAGCTCACTGATTTCCACATTGTTTAGTGTGCTTGGTATTCCAAAGAAGGTTTTTGAAACCAATATCCTTCTCTGAACATTACACAACTGTTTTCTGGAAGAATAGGATTTAATCCTACTACTTTTGGCCCAAAGTGTTTCTAAATGTTTATGCCAACATTTAGATCAATACAGCCTTCTCTCATCTGTGGCTACAACAGATACATGATAGGGTGTTTTCAAATTTCAGGTAGTGTTGCAAGTGCACAAAGGGGAAAGGTATGTTCATAACATAAACAGAACATGCCCATCATGGGAGATCACAACAAACATATAAAAAGGCAGGTGTGGCATTGGAAACTGGAATAAGAACCCCTCATGGAACAACATGGAACAACAAGGTTTCGGGGAGGATACAGCAGGAAGTGAAGGCAGCAGTCCCTAATCAAGAGCTTCCTCCAGAGCTTGGGAGTGTCATGATGCACAAATGTGATGGATGAAGAAAGCAGAGGGTGTAGCTGAAAAGGAAACAAACAGTGTCAATGAGTGCAGGAAAAATGGACTGAAGCTTAGCAAAACTTCCATAATGAGGAATAATAACTGTAATTAAGAGGCAAAGGTGAGTGAGAGCTGATGAAAGAATTTAGCACTGAAATGCAGTGCAAGTCTAAATATAACTGGGGAGGGAACATGGCTGTAGATCACTCTGTTATTGCTAAGTGAAGCAAAATATGGTCCTGCATCATAGGCTGTGCTCTTACATTCTAACCACTCCTAAGTACTTACACACTCCTCTCAACGACTTTCTCTTGCAAAAGCTGCAGGTAAATGCTGTGACCACCGTCTGCACTTGGCATTCTGCCCCTTCCACGTAGCTTTCAGAGACATGACCTCTGATCACAAACTTTTCTGGTCTCAACCTCACCCTCTGCCCCTCCTTTCTGAGTACTATTCCATTACTACTTAAAGAAGTAATAGGGTATTTTGACTTGAAGCGAGTGAGAACGCTGTTGTTTAATTGGTACTTGAAAAAGGTGTATCAGGTTAGATCACCCCAGGATTATTTGTGCCTCTTTCTTAACAGGTGGTGATAACAGCAGCTTTGTCACACTGTTCCTATGGCTAATTTCCAAATTCTCTAACAGGAGAATATGCTGCGCCTGTGCACTGCAGGGTTCTTTGCACCTTCTCTAAAATGCTGCTCCTGAAGCAACTGAAAGCATTATTAATCCTGCGTGGCCGGGGGGGACTATATATATATATATATATATATACATATATATATGTGTGTGTGTGAAGCCTATATATATATATATATATACATGTATATATATGTGAGGTTCTGGAGATATATATACATACACATACATACGTACATATACATACACAATGTATATATATACATACATATCTCTAGAACCTCACTCATCATATTTCTGCACACCCTAATGCTGTAAAAAAGGCTCAGCCAGCACCACGCTTGCGTTTCAGCAGGAGGATGGCTGGGGCCGGTGTCCTTCCCCACCTCGCTGGTTCCGTAGCAGAAATTTTCAGTCAGGCGCGACGAAAGACCGCACGCTTTTAAGGACTTTATTTATTATTATTAATGTTTGCCACGCAGCCCCCCGCGTTCCTCCAGGAGCGGAAGGGGCGGGCGTGTCCCTGAGGACGTGACGCGTTTGCAGATGGCGGACTACAGGCCCCAGGGGGCGCCGCGGGGCGGCGGCCATGTCCGTGCCCGTGCCCGTGCCCGTGCCCGTGCCGGCCATGTCGGCGGCGGCCGCCCCCGAGTACGAGGTGGGGGAGCTGCACAGCCGTGCCTTCAGTGTCGGCGCCCTGGGCTGCGCCTGGCGGCAGCAGCTGGGGCCCCCCGACCTCTCTCTGGCGGCGAAGGAGGAGGAGGAGGAAGATGAGGAGGAGGAGGACATGGCCGTGGCGGAGGAGCTGGGCTGCGGCTTGGAGACGGCGGCCGAGCTGCGGGCAGTCTGCAGGTGGCCGCGGGAGGGGGGGACTGCGGGGGTGGGTGGGTTCCTCCTCCCCCCCCCCCCCCCCTCTATTTTCCTCTGGAATAAATAGTGGAGAAGGAAAACGTTTCTGCATAGAGCAGTGCTGTGCTTTTCCTTACGGTGTGGGCTTGTCGTGGTGATGAACCGAGTAAAGACGCAGCGCGCTGCAGGTAACAGCGTCCCTGCACAGCGCTGAGGGTGTATGGGTGTGTGTGTATGTGCTCTGGTTGCAGAGGTGGAATTCAGGTGAAGAAAGCAACCAGACATCAGTCTTAACACTGCCTAGATGGGCCCTGGCACCCTACGGTAACTTCTGACCCCGTGCATCCTCAGCCTCTGCCTGCTTTCCCTGTCGGGGCTGGCTGTGCAAGGCTGGGCTCCTGACGCTTGGTGCAGGGACAGTGCTGTTTTGCTGAGCTGCCCAGCCGGCACTGGGTCTGGGAAAGAAAAAAGGTTCTCATGTTGTTGTGCACTGGCTCCCATGTAGCTCTGCTCCTTTTTGCAGACCGGTGAATTGCAAAGTAGTGCTAGCACGGGAAGGGGAGAACCGTCCCGGTGCTAGATCAGCAGGATCTAACATGTTAAAGCTGAGAGGCATCAGACTTCCAGATCAGATAAGTAGTGAGAATCACCTGCTCTTACCCGACCTCTAGGAAAGGCTGGATTTCACACAGCAATTGCTGCAGAAAGCGTCGCAGCTGGTGGTTTGCCCGCAGCTCATCAGTTACAAAGATGCACCAGAGCTCTGTTGCTATATGTATGGCTTTGTGCAGGTCCCTTGATGGTTGTTTCCTCAAAGGAGGGAGAAGCATGTACTAGTTTTTGTAAAAGCAAGGTGGAGGTGGCTCTCTTTCATGCATGGAGTAGAATGAACTTAGTCTCTGTAGTGCTTTAACCCCAGCAAGCAGCTGAACCCCACACAGCTGCTCACTCACTCCCCCCAGCTGGATGGAGGGGGAACACTTAGAAAGATAAAAGTGTAACAAGAAAGAAGGAAAGAAAAAAGGAAAAAAAATAATAAGAGGGGGGATGACACAAATTAAGAGAGTGACAGAAGGGCGGTTGCTTACCACCAGCTGACTGATATTTAGCTAGTTGCTGAGTATGGTGCCTTCCCCAGTCATCCTCCCCTCTTTTTACTTCTGAGCACACTGTTGCATAGTACAGGACATTCCCCTGTTCCTCAGGGCCAACTTTCCTGGCTGTGTTCCCTCCCAGCTCCTGGTGCATCCCCAGCCTTCTGACTGTCAGGGCAGTGTATGAAGCAAAGACCCTGCTGCTATGCAAGCACTGCTCTGCAATAAGTAAAATGCCAGTGTGATGTAAGCGCTGTTTTCATCATAAATCCAAAACACAGCACCAAAGGAGCTGCTGTAAATAAAATCAGCTATCCCAGCCAAACCAGGACAGTCTCAGATGTGAACAAGAAGGCAAAGGTTGGTAATGTAGCTGGAGCTGCGATCCATATGGGTACACTAAGTGCAAGGTGCATATGAAATCGGACAAGTTGTGTGGTGAGTGTCTTACTAAATATTTCCACGCTTTTACTTCAAATTGTGGTGATAACATGACAGCAAAGCCAACATCAGCAACGTTTTTTGAGATGTGTCTGAACTTGGGTAGACCTGTGTGGTGTCAAGAGTTGGACTTGATGATCCTTAAGGGTCCCTTCCAACTCAGGATATTCTATGATTCTATGATTCTATGTTCATTAACTGGTAATTACTGTTTGTTTAAATGGTGATGGTGCTTGAGAGGGAGGAGGAGGTGTAGGAACGTACCACACTGCTTCAGTAAAAGGCAAGAAACATGCAGAATTGGAGCCCAGGAGCACCGAGTTCAAAGTTGGAGCCAAAACATGCCTGTGTGTATGTTGTGTGTGATGGTGAAAGTTTGGGAAGCCAATCGGAAATCAGGCCCTTTAGGGACAGTTGTAGTGCAGGAAGAAATCAGGACAGTGAGTTATATTTTGCCTTGTCTATGGAGGAGAAGCTTGCTAAGCGTTCTCACATTTTCTAGTGCTAACTTAACTAACCCAGTGCTTTACTTCAGCTGTCATAGTTTTGGTGATTGGGATTTTTTTAGCATTACTAGGCTTAGAAAAAATAGAGGCTGATGCTAGCATTATAGAGGGTAATGCTAGAGGCTAGCATTAAAAACAGGTCATGTGTTCTGGTGTGGCAGCACTTGTGAATGACTTTAAATTCTCCCTCTGTAGGTATAGTTTCTGTTCCTGTGCTGTGGCTGACTCTCTGCAGTGACCCTGTTTCTTGATCTTTGATGCTGCTACTTTTGCTTAAATTTCAAGTAGATTTTATGTGCTTTATATTTCCCTTCCTTTATTCCATGCTCTTCTCTTCTGTCTCCTTCCATCTATGACTGCTACATTTCATCTGCTGTCTGCATTTGCTGGGGTTACGGAGCAGTGCTGACCATTTGCTGCTGAGTAAAAAGTGGAAAGTGATGCTGTGAGCAAGAAATTTTGGAAAAGGGAGGCGAAAAGGGAGAGAGGGTCTATGAGGGAGAAAGAACAGATCATCTGGCAGCTGCCTGTTGGCTTTGCAGGAGAACGAAGATAAACCTGCACATCCTGGTGTGACCTTTTCCCTCATGCAGGCTGGAATCCCAATCCCTAATCTCCACGTGCTTTTGCTTTTAAATTAAATAGTCCTAGCCTCTTGAATCTCTCCTTAACATTGGCCAACCTCAAGTCACCACCTCCAATCACTTTCACTTGCCTGCCCTGAGCTGTTTGTACTCGTCCCTTGAGAAGAGTTGACAACTGTGGACTGCAGCAAGACCTGTTTTGTGCAGTCTGCTGGTCACACTTGTTGTTGGCCTAAATATAGTTTCCTAGGCACTGACATGAAGGCGTGTTGGATATAAACACATTTTCTTGAGTGAGCTACTTGTGACTGAAGCTCTGGCAAGCTAAGCTGTTTTGCTTTGGTTAGAAGAGAAATGGCAAGATGTGGATACTCCTGCTGTACCTATTTTCTTGTAAACACAGGTACAGCAGGAGTAAGGGAATCTTTCCTAGACTCAGGATAAAGTTTTTCAAAACCCATAGTGGAGTCTTTTTCACAATATTTGTGATACAGTATATCTTTAAATATTCCTCATGATTTAGGACTCTTCTGGTGAGAAGAAATGGAATAATATTTAAATGCTGTTTAACTTGCTGTGCATCCCAGTGTATTGTGGTTGAATCTCTCCTTTTTTTGCACCTGTGTATTTTTCCATTTGCAGGAGAATAACTGCACCTTCACTTTACTTGAATTTGACTCAGTAAGAACAGTTTGCATGCTGTTCAACTTGTGTGCAAACCACGGTTGTATGGGTTGTGTGCAGGTATAAAATGCAGTCCCCAGCTAGGAGATCCTGTCAGCTCTTCTCTTAAATAACCAAGATGTTGGGAGAGTCAGGTTTTGCCCCTTGTTCCATCAGTCAGCACAGAGATTTACACTGGGTTTCAGTAGTGATGTTTGAGAGACTGAAGTGTTTTAATGCTGGAGGTGCTCGGCTGTGTTACTCCGTTTTGCCTTCAGAGTGGTTTGTTGGGTAGGTGTAGGACAGGCTTAGGCTCAGATCAGTGTGGATTTTAGGTAGGTCAAGGGAGGTGAGGCTTTACAGGTACCTTATTTCTCTTCAGCCCCGATTCACCTTCTTGTTTTATTAGAAGGGGGTAGTTGTAAATATCTCTAGGGATGTGTTATAAAGCTGCATTAAGCTAGCATTAGTGTCTTATCGTATTAGTATTTAGCATCTCGTAGCATTAGTGTCTCAAAGGTGATGAAAGTACAGCCCTCAAAATATGTGCAATGCAGAGAGTAGTATAAACACGGTATCTGATTTAGCAGAAAAGCATCGGGCAAAATACTAAGCAATCTTCAAAGTTTTTAATTTCTAAAACTGAGGAAGATTTTTGTGTTGCCAGAATATTCTGAGAAAAGTGAGGCCGTGGTGATTAAGGGCTTTGCTGATGTTCTGTTTCCATGTCCAAATTACCACAGGCCTGGCCTTAGCCTTCGTGTTTTTAGCCTTCTTCCAAGGGGACATGAATTTTGTGTAGCACTTTGCTTGCTTTATTTAAGTGCGACCTTTGCCTGTTGTTCCCTGTCACTATCCTACAGTTCATCTCAATGCCCGTTAAGCAATTTGGGCATCTGCTGTAATTATTTCCCCCCTGCCATAGTTGAGTGCACTGTTGTGTGTATGACCACTCTTTGTCTTGAAGCAGCTTGCCCTGGGAGTGAGGTGCGCCTGGCGCAAGCTTTCTGCTGTGCAGTTTGGTAAGTTAGGCACGGGACACCCACTACCTGGGCTTAATTCCCCTAGGGAATAGCCATACACCTTACCAAGGCAGATTTTCCTAAGACTGTGGACCAAGTGTGGTTCCACTGCAGTGGAGTTACTCCAGTGTGGCCTACAGAAGAGGCCGTGTAGCAAGGTCTCTCAGGACTTAAATGCCTGTGATACAGTGAGACTGATTCAAAAGCCTGAAAAAGGTATTCTGCATGTAACATTCCTTTAGAAATCAAAGGTTTCTGGCTTTGAGGAGTTTGAAATGGCAGTATCAAGGCTCACAAAGGTCCACGCAGCCTCCTAGGAATCCAGTGTCATTTTCTCTTTGTGCTAGCCACCATCCCAACCTTACATGGAAAATGAGGAAACAGCTTGCATGACAGGTGTTTTTCATTGTGTTTTCTTGAAGCTGCTTTCTAGGGAATGTGAGTTGTTTCCTGGTGTGGATGATTAGTGGGCATTCAGCAGATGCCACAGCCAGAGATTGCTGTCTAATGCTATGGGTGGGAAGGAAAGCATATGTTAAGTATTGGTGAGCTTGACACTGTATGCTTGTGTAGAAGGGAAACTGACTTGTGGAAAACAGACTCCACAGTCAGTAAGATTGTAAAGTAGGTATGTTTATGCAGCACAGGGAGTAGTCCCACCAAAATCATGTGCACGTGACATGGCAACTTGCCATGGTTATGTGCAGTAAAGAGTTGCATATGCATGGAGTTTCACAATGCACTTATTCATACACATAACCTGTCCCTGCTTCATATTAAAATTAGTTCAAGAAGTCATTTTCATAACCTCCTCACATCTGCACTTGTGCAGTGTCTCCTGGTGGTGGTCGCCGGGGTTTTTGGGTGTGAAGGTTGGTGACTCTTCCTTGCCACCACTAGTTGACCACTTGTGTTTGCGCAGACTCAAAACCACAAAATCCTCATCTTGACAAGAGCTCCTTGGCTCTTGTCTATCCACAGAACCAGTTTCTGCAAGTTTCTTAAGACAGGCTCACACTCCCATCAAGAGACTGATCTTGGTAAGGGGCCCAAGGCTTCTTGCTTTAATTAATTTGCACAGTGCACAACAGTTAGCAAAGACACTAAGTAGCATCCACCAGTTTAATGCTGTCAGCACTCCACCTCTACTTGGTAAGATTCTCCTAACTCCCTCTCTCAAAATGGGATTTTGTTGCCTTTGATGTAGGTAGAATTTTACAACAGTAGGTTTCAAATCTTGCAAACAACCTACGTGTTGCTTAAAGAGCGAAGGGCCTAGGCATGTTTACAAAATGGCAGGACCTCAAGAAATTCAGGGCTTTTAGGTAAATAGGGTCACTGATGCAAGTGCAGGAAGACTTCAACAAACAGCCTAGGCAAGTTGGTGGGATGTAGATTGTGTTTATTGGCCACAGAAGGGTTATTTGTGAATTGCTTTACCTGCCAGGGGCTATATTTACTTCAGTGGGTGGGCTGTTCATACCAGTGACCTGTGCTGAATGGAGAACAACCCTATCTAAAGCTGATGCTTGCTGTATATGCTCCAAGTACTCTTTATGTTGCTTAAAATGACTGTTCTTTAGCAGCAGTCTGCATTCAATACAGGGCTGACTTAATTGTCTCTGCCTGTAGTTCCTCTGGCGGGAATCTAAGGATAAGGTTGGTTCTTTTTCTAAGGGGCTGCAAGTAATTGCTGCATTGTTTTTATTTGTTTTTAAAAATAATAGATCTGAACGAATCTTCTCAGTAACTTGAAATACACAGAAAAATTCTTATTTTTCTTTTAGAGTACATCTGGATGGTGTGAAAGTGTCTAAACAGTAGTAAATACAAGTAATCGTCAGTGCAGAATAAATGTATTGGATCATCAGAAGTAGGCCACCTACCCTGAACCGAAACCTTATCTCTGACGTTTACTTACTGTCAGCTGATAGCAGCTGGTTCCAGACTTCTGTTTCTCAATTGCTGTATACTCCTGTGCAGTCCTGCTCTAATGACTTATCCATTACTGCAATTATAGACTTCCCGAGCTTAGTATTGTTGAAATGGAGGACATTAGAAGATGGTAATGAAAAAGAATATAACCAAATCATGCATTACATTGAGAATAGATAGTACAATCTTTTTTTTTTTTTTCCTCCTGGATTCCACCAGTGCTCTCCTTCTCCATATGGAGAGGTTTGCTTAGCTTTGTTGGGATTCAACCTGAACAATGACATAAGCAGCGATATAAGCCCTGACTTTATGTAGTCTGCAAGCAGTGGGGAGACAGATCAAGTCTGATTCAAAGTGGGTGATACTTCTCTATTTTAAATGGTATTTTTTTCCAGACTGTTTTCATGTTGGATAAAATTTGCCTTGATTAATAATAAAATAATAATAATAAAAAAAACTGTTTTTTGAATCAGCATTTTTCTGTCTGTTTTTAGATTAAAAAAAGGTAGGTGATGCCAGTATAATAGTGTCTAATCTGAAGCCTACACATGGATAGTTGGGTCTGTTTGTGGTGTGATGTGGAATAACTTTATATTATAAAACTGTGACAGGATGCAGATGTGGTGTTCTGAAGGACTTTTTTTTTTTTTTTTTTTTTAATGTATTGATGAGAAGGCACTTCTTTACTCTGAGGGTGATAGAGCAATGGCACAGGTTGTCCAGAGAGGTTGTGGAGTCTCCTCCTCTGGAGATACTCAAAACCTGCCTGGATGCCATCCTGTGCAACGTGCTCTGGGTGATCCTGCTTGGCAGAGGAGTTGGACTAGATGATCTCCAGAGGTCCCTTCCAACCTCGGCCATTCTGTGGTTTTGTGAGAAATTTCATCCTTGTTTATGGTATGAAAGCATGACATTTGTGTAATCTGTTTAAATCAGTACTGCAGCCAAACCAGTTCTGCTCTTCCATCCTACATCCTGCAGTGATTTGCACTATAGCAAAAAATTCCTGTTAGCTGTACTTTGGATACTGTATGGGCACAAAAAGAGAGAGTGTTAAAAGGGTCTGAGGATGAAAAGAAGGATGCAAGGAAGGGTGGACCTACCACTTTCAGCAGAAATGTTGTTTAATTCCCACTGGAAGAAGTATGGTGCAAATTAATGCCTTAATACAGCAGTCAGTGCTTGTGTGAATGTGGTGGCTTGCCTGTATGTGCTTGGGTGAGTTGTTAGCTTTGCCATATGGGTTGAGTCTGATGGTTCTTTTTGGTTGAATCTGTTTTGCCATATATCATCAGAAAATTGGAGCAGGTGGGTGGGGATTTTAAAAAGTCAAGTGACGTTTTTATTTTATAAAAAGTGTTGGACACACATCTCTACTGGGGCTTGTTACACCTCTGTAGGCAGCTGTGCTTTGTTAGGAAGAAAGCGAAACAGAGAAAACTTGCCCAATGTCTGTGAAAGCCAGGAATAAATTCAAGGAGTCTTTTACTTCTGGTTCTCTGTCCTACCAGGGCATGAGGGCAGTAGAGTTGATTTAGGCTATATAAGCTGTGCCTTGTTTATTTGCATTTTACTGTCTTTGTTCCTTTTAAGAACAACTTAGAGATTTTTGTTAAGTATGAAAAAGTGTGCAGTAATTGTTTTCTTTGTTGTCCTAGTGTTGATATGTTAATGTCTTCCGATAAAGACAAGGACCCGGAAGTTATTCCTGAAGATAGCAGTTTGCTAACTCTTCGGTATGTTGCTACCATATATTGTCTGTATCCTCATTTGAGGGAAGGGAAGAAAACCAAACAAACACAACAGCGAGGTTAGCTGCATGTTCATTTTCTAGGCCATGGTGTACTTTCTGAAGCAGTGTCTAGAAATACTCTAAGGGCAGAAGCACCACTTTAGGACAAGCTAGTTGGTATGAGCCTTCTGCTTGAATGTTACTTTGGATTTTTTTTATTTTTTTAATGAAGATATGACACAAAACACACCATCTTTCTTCCTGGAGGAATTGAGGATTCCTGAACCTAGGTGCTTCTGAATTAGTGCATTTTGAGCACACAGGAAACTTCCTGAGAGCATGTGAAGAAGGTTACTATAAAAAATAAAAAAATACATCTTTAGTTCTTATCTCTAGCAACCCACAGTCCCATTGTAACATCTGAAGTGTTACTACTGAAATTATGGCCATATAGTTCTTTAAAATCTTCCTGAAAACCTTCAGGAACCTTCAGGAAGGGGTGAATAGACTTGTCCTGGAAGTTAAAATGGGTTTGTTATTCACACAGTGGTTAAATATGTGTATTGTAGTAGATATTCTAGGTGTTACGCTCTTTTGGTTTTTGTTTTTTTTTTTTTTTTAGAAGTTCTTTTTAGGAAAGTATGTCCAGGGGTTGATAATATTAGGGTTTTGGTTTTTTTTTCTTTTCTTTGCTTGAGTATGAATTGGATTTTTCTAAAGCGTGAGGACTAGAAAAAACAGCTTCCTCAAAGGTAGCAAGGGTCTGTAGGGTCTCTGCGGGGTCAACATTTTGTTTTCTCTCATGTTAAAAAACTGCCCACAAACAAGCTGTAATTTGAGTATTGGGAGGGAGGAAGCTAAAATCCACAACCTGGGATGATGTATGGGTAATTGGCAGACAGGATTATTGCAAATGTTGTTTGTACTAAGATGGCCAGAAATCTTGCTCTTTGAAAGCTGCGCTGTAGTGCCCTGTGTTATTTGAAATATGTCTACAGATTGTGTACTGAAGTTGTTTAATGAAGTTTTTGTCCTGTGTTTATGTCCATCAGAATTAGAAAGAAGGTACTAGAGAGGAGAGAAGAAAGAATCATTGTGGATCGGGCTTGCAGGCAAGAAACTCTTGCCTATGAGATGGTAAGATTTCCCTGTCGTCTCACAGGATTTCAGTGCTGCCTAGCACAACCAAAATCCGACTACTGGTTGCTTTTTTTTTTTCCCCATTACTCTGAACCTGTGTACACTGTAAATGTTTGCAGATCTGAATCTGCAGATAATGACTGAGATTAAAGACATTTTATGGGAAGATAACACAGGAACTCTTCTCTTGTTCTGTTGATACCAAACATGGTAAGGAGGAACTCCAGCCCCTTACTGCTGTATGAGTGCTTTTACTTGGCTGCTACTAAAGCATTGTGTAGGGTGTCAAGTGTACTGAGCATTGTACGAGCTTACTGTAGAGCTAGACAAAATGCATAGCATTGTTGCTTGCAGAGCCCCGTGTTGATATCTAAGCTTTCATGTATAAATAGTTGTCAGCTGGTTTCTGTAGAGCTGAAAGAGGAAAACAGTAGAGGCGAAGTCCCTAGGTCTGAGCTTCATAACCCGTGTTTCTCAGCCATTCTGGTTTGCCGCAGTAGCTGGCTGTCTCTAATTGGCAAAAGTACCTCAGTTTCTCCAGAGCCGAGGAATAAAGGGAAATGTTTGAAACCACAATTTTTCACTTTTCCATGTTGAAGGAACGAGGCTGTTAATTCAGAAGGCTGCAGAAAGACAGTCGAAAACAAGTTACGGTTAGAACAGAGTTTCTCAGACTTTTATCCAGGGATCATGGTATATAAGAGTTTGCCAATATAATATCTATTTGTATCTTTTTTTTTATTTCAGGAGTCACATGCAATTGGAAAGAGGCCAGACAATCCAGCAGATCTAGTAGAAGAGGGAGAACTGATTTTAACTCTGAACATTTTCTATCCTGTCATATTTCAGAAGGTTGGTACTAAATCCTCTAAGTTATATTCTAATACCTCTGCTTGGGTAATGTACTGCTTTCCCAAGCATTTAAAATCAGTGACACCACTGAGGAAGCATGATAAATTCTTCAACTGTGGTAACTTCTCAAGGCTTTTACAGAACATGTTTTTCCTTACGGTACTGGTATACACAAAGACATTTCTACATAAAACTGGTAATTTCCATCTGTAAAATAGGCTGAGGCAAATTTAAATCTTAAATAGGAAGGTGTTGTTCTGTGTGCTGCTATTAAATACCTCAAGCTGTCAAGTCAAGAGCAGTTCTTATACTGAAGTAGTTTTCACTTGAACCTTTTATGCTGTTTTCTTTGTAGCACAAAGATCACAAACCCTATCAGACAGTCCTTGTACTGGGCAGCCAGAAGCTTACTGAACTGAGAGACTCCATTTCCTGCGTCAGTGACCTCCAGATAGGTGGAGAGTTCAGCAGTCAGCCAGATCAAGCACCAGAGCACATCAGCAAGGTAAAACCTTCTGCTTGGAGCACTTACGTGTAAGAACTTGGAAAACATAGTAGGGAGGGGCTTGTTCGTTGTTTTTTTATTTTTGTCCCTCCAGTACTATATTTAGCTAGATTGGTTCTGAGTGGGGTTTGTGCCACAAGTAAATACTTCCTGGTGGCATTGCCAAGCTGACGTACATTTTTGATGGCATGTCAAGAGAAATGTCATTAGTGCTATTGCTGGAAAGTAGTAACCCTAACAGTGACTTCTTGTGGAGAGATGTCCATGTGGACTGTTTTTTACACTGAGCAATATTCTGAAACACCAGAGGTAATGGAAAGCTAAAGATGGACTTTACATCTCTGAACACAACTCATAGAATCATTAAGTTTGGAAAAGACCTCCAAGATCATCTGGTCCAACCATCCCCCTACCACCAATGTCACCCACTAAACCACGCCCCTAAGCACCAGGTCCAGCCTTTCCTTGAACACCTCCAGGGATGGTGACTCCACCACCTCCCTGGGAAGCCCATTCCAATGCCTGACTGCTCTTTCTGAGAAGAAATGTCTCCTCATTTCCAACCTGAATCTCCCCTCATGCAACTCAAGGCCATACCCTCTAGTTATCTGCAAGAAGAGGCCGATCCCCAGCTCCCTACACCTTCCTTTCAAGTAGTTGTAGAGAGCAATAAAGTCTTCCCTGAGCTTCCTTGTTTCCAGACTAAACACCCCCAGTTCCCTCAGCCACTCCTCACAGGACGTGTGTTCCAGGCCCTTCACCAGCTTTGTAGCCCTTGTATGGTATGCTCCAGGCCCTCAAAGTCCTTCTTGTAGTGAGGGGCCCAAAGCTGAACACAGCATTCAAGGTGCAGCCTCACCAGAGCAGAGTACAGGGGAACGATCACCTCCCTGGTCCTGCTGGCTGCACTATTCCTGATACAAGCCAGGATGCCATTGGCCTTCTTGGCCACCTGGGCACACTGCCACTTCATGTTCAGGTGAGCATTGACCAGCACCCTCAGGTCCTTTTCCTCTGCACAGCTTTCCAGCCACTCTGCCCCAAGCCTATAGCACTGCATGGTGTTGTTGTGGCCAAAGTGCAGGACCTGGCACTTAGCCATGTTGAACCTCATCCCATTGACCTCTGCCCATCAACCCAACCTGTCCAGGTCCCTCTGCAGAGCCTTCCTACCCTCCAGCAGATCAACACTTCCCCCCCAGCTTGGTGTCATCTACAAACTTACTGAGGAAGCACTCAATTCCCTCATCCAAGTCACCAATACAGGTATTAAAGAGGATGGGCCCCAACACTGACCTCTGGGACCACCACTGGTGACCGGTCACCAGCTGGATTCCACCCCATTCACCACCACCACCCTCTGGGCCCAGCCCTCCAGCCAATTTTTAGCCCAGTGAAGAGTGTCTGTGTCCAAGCCATGGGCTGCCAGCTTCTCCAGGAGAATACTGTGGGAGACCGTGAGAAAGGCCTTGCTGAAGTCTAGGTAGACTACATCAGTGGCCTTTCCCTCATCCACCAGGCAGGTCACCTGGTTATAGAAGGAGATGAGGTTGGTCAGGCAGGACTTGGCTTTCATGAACCCATGCTGACTGGGCCTGATCCCCTGGTTGTCCTGTATACACTGCGTAACTGCATTCAAGATGCCCTGTTCCGTCACCTTTGCTGGCACCGAGGTGAGGCTGACAGGCCTGTGGTTCCCCGGGTCCTCCTTCTCTATAGATGGGAGTTACATTAGCAAGTCTCCAGTCATCTGGGACCTCTGTGGATGACCACGACTGCTGGTAGGTGATGGAAAGTGGCCCACAGCCTCTGGGCAGTGTGTGCCAGTGCTCTGTCACCGTAAAATGTTTCTCGAGGTATAGACAGAACCTCCTGTGTTTCAGTCTGTACCTGTTACCACTTACCCTGTCACTGGGCACCACTGAAAATAGCCTGGTTCCATCCTCTGTGTACCCATGGTGATGAGATTTCCTCTGAGCCTTCTACAGGCTGAGCAGTTCCAGCTCTCTCAGTATTTCCTCATATGAAAGATGCTTTGGTCCCTTCATCCTCACGGCCCTTCAGTGGACTCTATCCAGTAGCTGTGTCTATCTTTGCACTTCTCCTTGTAGAACTTCATCAGGTTCCTGACGGTCCTTTTCTCTAAGCTGTTGAGGTTCCTCTGCGTGGCAGCATGACCGTATGACTTCTCAGCCAGCCCTTCAAGTTTTGTGTCATCTCTAGACCTGCAGAGGGTATATTTCACCCTATCCTCTGGATCATTAATGAAGATGTTAAAAAGGTCTGGACCCAGTGTAGACCCCTGGGGTACACTGCTAGTTACTGGCTTCCAACTAGATTTTGTGACACAGATCCCACCCTCTAGGCTCAGCTGTTTGGCCAATGTTATAAATTAATAGTATAGCATATTATCAAAGTAGTATAATTTATATGGTGTGTGATAATGCATAATCTGAAGAGAAACCATAGTGAACTCTGTACTCTGGAACCTGCACATTCTGCTTTTTTCTGTGCAATCTGAAGAGAAACCACAGTGTACTCTGCATTCTGGAAACAGTATGCTCTGGTTTCTTGTCAGTTCGTATATTATCATCTATTATATATTGCATAACTTATATTACACTGATAGTATATTAGTTATAACTCTGCTTGTATTGTTGTATATATAAAACTGAAAATTTTGCACATTCACGTTTAAGACAACTGAAAGATGTCCTCCATCTTTTCAGTTATATAAATTAAGTAGAATAATCTTTCTACCTAGCTACTAAAGCAGTAGCTGATTGATTCCGAGACTAGAGGGTAAACTCCCTTCCTGTGCATGCAGAGGAGTCATCTGAGACTACCAAAGCATTCCTAGAAGACAGGGTTGAGATGTGGCTTCCTAACACAAATAACTTCTACAAAGTAAATGAATGCTATGCCTGGCCTCCCAGCAGGAGTTGTTTGTGAGAGGTGTGCTTTGCTTCCATCTGTTTCTTTTTCTGAAGCATGACTAGGAATCGCAACAAACAGCAGAGTATAGGCTGAGTGCATGTCAGTAAAGTTGCATGATTACAACAAAATGTGTGTGTTCCTTCAACAGGCAGGTAATCCGCTGTCATTGGGGTAGAATTATCTTATTTTGGTCTAGAAAGAAAGTAGTAGCAATACTTACTAGAAGTGTGTTAGCTTTTCCAAATTCTTGACAGTTAGTAGGATCCTAGAAGCTAATTTAAATCATCGTGGCACTATGAGAAGCTACAGAAAAGAGGCTGTTGTATGCAAGGTAGCTGTTGATGCCAGCTTTTACTTCTCTTGAAATGAAGTTTGGGTACATAAGCTGAGCAGAAAGATCAAGTTCTTGCTCTCATTGGTTAGGGAAACATCTGTAGCTGTTCAGCTGATGCAGAGGGCAGGAGACTTTCTAGATTTTGTTGGTGTAAGTAGGCAGAATTTATTTCATCTTGGGTTTTGTGATTTTACTCTTTGCATCTGTGCCATTTTAATTTTTTTGTAAACGAGCATTTGAGTCAAAGCAACATAAGGGGGATGTTTAAGAAAACTAGTCAATATGGAGGTGCTTTATTCCACAGAACAAGGATTTTGATCTTTTGCGTGAATATTATTATTATGGGGATCCCTTGGAGAAATGTGATGAGACATTCCTCCTTGCATGCTGAAGGATAATGCAAAGTCTGAGCAGAAGGAATGTGTGAGTCATATCTCTTGCTAGCGTTAATCAGGAAAGACCTGACTCAGATTCCCCAGAATCTTGACCTTTTGTCAAGGGAGATGGAAAACGGCTGCCTTCTGAAGCTCGGAGCAGCCTGTGCCCTTCAGTCTGTGCCCTTCAACCTCCCCTCATCTCTAACAATAAATGCAGTGCAAAGCTGGCCTTTTTCTGCAGCCCCAGGTCCAGGATAGACTTGTTCCAAAAGAACTTGGAAGAACACAATTTAAATGTGATGGATAAAAAAGCACAGATTTTGTGGTCATCTCTCTGCTCAGACTGCTTGTTTGTATAAAGACTGTTTTGAAACCAACAATAGGAAATTACGGAAAAAGGAATTACAGAAAGCAGATGTGTGCTTTAATTAAGCAATTACTTTTTTCTTAGGTATCAATGATGTAAGTATTGAAATAAAAAGTATGTATGTTCTTCCCCATCTTACTTTTGTCTGTGTATATATATATAATGATATTCTATTCCATTTCTTTCTCCTATTGTAATAGCTTTATTAGTTACAAAACCACACACGTAGTTACTATTTTGTAGAAATAAAGTATGGCTCTAACTTTAGTTTTGGGAAAGGACAGCTCTCTGAATATTGCTGTGCAAGCAATCTGGATAGGTAAACATAACGATACTTAACTGTGTTATTCGAGTAGGATATTTTCTCCATATTTTGTTCCTTCTCAAGAACATGCATGCTGCAGGAGCTATTTTTATGGCTGGATATGACTTTACCTTAAATAGTTATGTAGTTCTTCTGCAGAATTTGTTATGTATGTGAGGACAGCTCATAGGTTAGCTCAGTTTCTTGGGATGATTTGGAAAGTGACAATGCTTGCACTGCTGATATGAATGCCACAACTTGTTAATAGTATTTGATAGAGAAGGTTGGTACCAGGCATGCCTGTCTGCATGTGACAAACTTTGTAATTAAGGAAGCATTTTGAAGGAAGCTTGATTTTCTTCTGATTTCCCCAGAGGTAAGGGGATTGGACCTTCCCAAATTGCATGTCTGTCTTGTTTATGTAGATGTGACTAGGGACTGCTCCTGTGTAGCTATCTTGTCTCTGTTGTGTGTGTGTGCACATGCAGGCGACAGGATTGCAATTATTCTCTGTCATCCCAAGTGCTCCTTGTGATGTTTTGTGTTTTATAGAAATCCATAACTGCAGTGATGGGGATAGGAATAAGAGAATTAAAATAACATATATTGCCTTGAGAATAATATCAGCAGAACAACTGCATGAGCCTTCTTGTCAACATCTAAAACTGGAGCAAGGTTTATCTCAGAAATGTTGTAATGTTGAAGGTGTTAAATATCTTGTAACACTAATGCAGACTTCTCTTTCTTTCTCAGGATCTCTACAAATCTGCTTTCTTTTATTTCGAAGGCATCTTTTATAACGATAAAAGATATCCAGAGTGCAGAGATCTGAGCAGGTACAGTATTCATAGACGTAGGCTATCGAAAACCTTAAAGGACAGGAAATTTAGTAAAATTTTTATTATGATTTGTGGTGTTTTTAAGACTGGAATGGTTAATGTGTAAATCTAGAATGGACTTTTCATTTCTACTCATATCACTTATAAAAAGAAAGAATGCAGTTGTGTCTCACAAATTCTGTTTTGATGTGTTGGAATGCTGTGAAAGGGAAAACATTCTTTTTCAGTGCCCTCCTTAGTTATGATGACCACCCAAAAGACTTGTCTTTGAGGTGGAAGATGGGTTAGAAGGACAGCAGGCTCAACTGTGTGGGAATCAGTTGTTCTGCTCCATCTTGAAATTGTGCTGAATGCCTTCATGGTTAAACCAGAAAAGAGACCGTTAGGAAAAGAAATGCAAGACAGCATTCCCAAAGTCTCGGGTATCTCTTATTTGGAACTATATGTACCATTTAAGCAATACGCCGTTATTTTGAGGAAGTGGGGACTTAATGACACAGTAGTGAGACTTAGGAGATGAAGTTGTTAGAATGGTATGAAAGAGCTTTGTGTTTGAACTGTGTTCCTGTTGTGCCAAACTCGGTATGTGATTTCAAATAAATTAATTATTTTGCTGCTGCTTCTCTTTCTGTCCATGAGCAACAGTGATTTTTATGGAAAAGGCTGTGATGACATACACAGTTCATAGTGAATATATAGTTTATTGTGAAATGGCACGTATGTAGGAGTATACTGAAAATAATTGTAACAGTGCCCTTCCAATCCTAAATAGCTGTGCAGTTGTCACCCTTGTTTCTTCTTGGGGAAAAAAATAAAAATAAAAAATGAAACCAACAGCTTTAAAACAAAGTCATAGGCCAAAGGAACGATGATCACCTGAATAATTGGAATGCTTTAGAAGTGTCAGGCTGCAAATGACCTGACCTGGATGGGGTGCCTTCCATCAGTAGTGTGCACTCTGACTAGACCTCCTCATCAAGCTACCTGGTAGGGATTTAAATGCAGGTCTTCTACAAGAACAGCGCGCAGTTCTGCAGAGCTGTGTTACTGCTGTGAAGTTACCTCATTACAACCTGTTGTGAACTCTTTTCTTTTCAACCTGTTAAACTGTATCCCACTGAAGAGCATTGCATGTTCCCCAAAAAGTAAGGAAAAGGAGTATTCTTCCTTTCTGCATGTTTGCAGCTTATAGCCTTGCCGTGCTGATGACCTTTCTATTTTCAGAACAGTCATTGAGTGGTCAGAAGCCCATGACAGAGGCTATGGAAATCTTCAGTCAGTTAAAATGGAGGACTACACATTTAATGATTTGTCCCTCAAAATTGGCTTTCCATACCTTTTCTGCCACCAAGGGAACTGTGAGCACATCATTATCGTCACGGATATAAGGTAAGTTTCTGCTGTTTGGGAGTTGCCAGGCAATTAAAAGCAAGCCTTCAGTGGACAAACTTCAGACAGTTAAGTGCTAAATATCCCTTAGACTAACTTGAAGATCACTCGTGTCTTTCTCTAGGATTTATTTAAGATTTATTACATATACCACCTTAGAAAGGAGGAAAGTGATCTCCCTTGCATCTTTTTGTAATAGTTTGTTCTGCATAAAAAATGTGGTTTCTTACTAGAATGACATGACTTGTGATATGGGAGGAATGGCACCCACAGTGAAGAGCCTTTTCTATGCAAAGCCAGTGCGTGCCAAATTTACAAAATAATTCTGGGGCACTGGGCAGCACACTGCGGATAGCAGCTCTGGCTGCAGTTAACTAGACTTGGTAGTTTAGACTTAGTGCCAGGCAGCAGAAACTGAAAAGGGGATGGAGGAATGGAAATAGTGGGGTAACATGGATGGGCAAAGCACAGGAGGGAGAAGGTGACAGTGGCTGTGAAGTGGCAACCACATCAGGAACAGAACTGTTACGTATGCTCTGCTCAACATATAAAGGGTAGAGAGAGCACTCCTCTGAGTGTCTGTAGATCATTTTTTCCTCCTAGAAGCCTGATATATCTAAGTATTGTTAATAAACGATATCTCTCAGAGGAACACAACCCAAAGAAGGGTCTGGATGTCACACGATGATGATCTCAGGGTTGTGAACCTCTGAATATTCTCCTAGTTATGCTTGTGCCTATTAGTCTACGCAGGAGGTATAAGCTTTAAACTGTAATTTTGAATTATTTGCTTGAATGACTAGAGTAGATGCTCTGAGAATTTCTGAGTTAGTACCACAAACTAAATTTACTTCTGATGATAAAAGCCACAGATGGTGCAACGAGCAGTCTCATCTGAATACAGATGAAGACTTGGAGAAACGCTAAGCAGAAGTAAAGTCATAGTTTGTACTGGAATTGAAGTCCTGCATCCATGCTTATGTTCAGATCAGCTCCAATGTGTCTGAGTTTTTATTGTATTTTGTGTATTTATTTATTTCCTTCAAGGCTTATTCATCATGATGATTGCCTGGACAGGAGCCTCTATCCCTTGTTAATCAAGAAACACTGGTTATGTACCAGAAAATGCTTTGTATGCAAAATGTATACAGCCAGGTATGCTACATAATTTATCTTTTTAAGGTGTCTTCTTAAACAAATCTTTATAGATGTTTTTACTAACTTTCCAAAAATAATCAGAGCTCTGTATGTTTTTGGTACACGATGTGAATAATCTCCATCCAAAAATCCGTAAGTGCTCTGAGATTCTATATTTCAGGCAGGTGTCCCTTGAAAAGACTTCCTGCAGGTGTAGTCAATGGGAGGAGATGATTCAGGATGATCGAAGAATTGTAATGGTGCAGAGGTTAATTCTTTGGCTCAGGTTCTTTTGCATACATACAGCTGGGCTCTTGATCGTTTACTTTTGAAAATCTCAGCGTTGGGGGAGTGCGATGCATTTTTACCTTATGACAAAAGATGCGGGATATAAATTCTCTTACAGAGCTTTTGCTAAATCCAGCATTTAACTCTGACTTCAGTGTATACAAATCTGGAGATTTTCAGAAGAAGAGGGCATGTAGCTCCCCCACGGATAAACTTCAGACCTCTGCCTGAAAGCTCTGTACTGTGCTGGTGCACTTGAAGGAACTTCTTGTGATGCACGGATTTTCTTCAGATAGAAGAGCAGAACGTGAACTTGCTACTGCAGGGTTTAGTGCTGTTTTCTTAGACATGAGAAAGCCTGTCAGTAGTCATGGTAGAAAGTTCTCTCAAGGAGTTCTGTGCACTAAACTAGGTTCCTTGGTTTTATAGACCTGAATGGTTTCTTTACAAAAACCCTTACTGCCTCCCTTGTGTTCTCTGCACCATCCCCTGCCCCCTCTCCCCCCAACAAGCTTAAACTCTGCCCCCGTTTGACACCAGAGCTGTGTTCTGTTACCTTGCTAGTTTGGCCTTAGATTTTGCCTGGAATTAGGCAAAGAGCCAATTTTCCATCATGACAGGAGCCTCTTCTAGGGTTCCTAGCAGCGCCCCCAGAATGCCTTCACAAGTGGCTATAATCTGTGAGGCATTTGGCCAGAAGGGGGGGTGGAGCCAAAGGGTCAGTTTGGGGGAAAGATGGGATAGGGAGGGCATTACCAGAGGTGATGTAAATGCATTAAATTAAAACGAGGATTAAGCACTAAGCTTAAGTGGGGAGATACTAAACCATGGATGCCAGAGCTGCTTTGGCTGTCTGTCCTGTATGTTGTAATCTGTGCAGATAGCATCTTTAATCACCAGAGGCCTTGAGCTGTCAGGGCTACCATAAATTAATTGCTCAGTGACATGACAGCCCCTCCTTGTGCTGGCAGCTGTGTTCATGTTAATTTTTGTGTTCGCTGGGGTGTGCAGCAGTCCTTCCTTGCCCTGTCTGCATCACCCAGGCCTCTCTTGCAGACTTGTAAATGGATTTGGTTATCCCAAGAGTAGTTCGAGGTCAGTCGTGTGCATGCTCTGTATCAAGGTTTCTCGCTGTAAGGTAAAACAGATTTATCTTTTATGACCTAAATGTCCAGAGGCTGGGCAGAAGATTCCTGACTCATTTTTTGTTGTTGTTGTGCACTGTGTGAGCTCCACGGGTCTGAGGGTTCCACAGGACAGGCAGTGGCATCAGTGGCAGATGTCAGCTGGGATTGACACAGAACAGGCAGAGGGGTTAGGAAATGGCTGTAGGCCTGGGATGGTAAACACGCAATGTACGTAGTACCTGTTCAGTGTAACCGTACTGATGTTTGTTGATGCCATCCCCACCTCTGAGTGAAACATTGAGATGTTTGTCCTGTGTTTGGCTTGCATGGAAAACACTTGTGTTTTGTAACTTGCAGGTGGGTAACCAACAATGACAGTCTGGCACCAGAGGATCCGTGTTTCTTCTGTGATGTTTGTTTTCGAATGCTCCACTATGATGCAGAAGGCAGTAAACTGGGGGAGTTTCTTGCATATCCTTATGTCGATCCTGGGATTTTCAACTAAAACTTGCATGATTCAGTGGACTACATCAATGAATCTGTTGCTCTAGCTGCTAAAACCACCAAACAACTTGAGCGTTGAGCATACTATAGGATTTTTGGTTAAACTTTTAATTCCTCTGAGGATGAAGGAGCTCTTTGCACTTGAAATCTTTTTTGGTATACCATATACATCCACAGAGAATAAGTTAGCATGGAAAAATATGCTCAGGTGTATTTAATACAGTGCATTTTTAATATGCTTTTACTACAGTACAGTAGCTTGGAGATTAGACTCTCAAAATCTGGATGTTTTGAAGAGATAGTACCCTGAGAATGCCTGTGTAAAAGCTGCTAGGGTTTTTGTTTGGGAAATCTTTTGCATCCAACACTCTGTTAACCTCAAAGGATGACAAAATGGTCTTTGGGCATCTTACCTGGAAAACTGGCAGTTGTCATCTCTGAACAAGGTTGGAAATTGGTGCATTGAATTTGCTGGGACGAGGATGCTCGCCAGGAGACAGCTCATAGTGCTGGTTATCTTCTAGGTCTTTCCATCAAAAAGAGGGTGCTTGTATCCATAAGCTCCTGCTGTCCTTGCATGTTGATGCTGAGGGCTTGTTTTTTGAAGAGGAAAACACATTTTGCCAAATACTGAACTGTAGTCTGCCTTTCAAATAACTCGATTAACTATGTTTACAGTGTATGTAGTTGTGAATGTTCAAAATCAGTGTCTGTTGTGCAATTTTTTATATTTTTGTTGTTTCTATTAAAATGTGAGCGATTTGTACTTACTAGTCTTGTGTTAAGTTGAAACTCTGCTTGCTGAGGCAGAATATACCTATTTAGTGTCTTGCTTTTTAAATTTTTAATCTGGAATTCAGGGGATTTCAGTGGAGATCTGGCTGTTCAGGAAAGCTAGTCATGCTTTTAGGAAAGCTAGTAAAGTAACTGCTTTTCTTTTGAAAGTTTCAGCCAGTTCCTAAGAAAATCTCCTTCTGGTTCGTGTAAAAGACTGCCTCCTCATAACCTGCATGCAGTAATGCGTTGGATGAACTGAACTGCTGTTCAGATCCTGTGGCCTGAATTATGCACGTGCTTGCTTGATTATCATGGATGCCTTGAAACTCCATCACGCAGATACCTGGCTGCTTTCCGGTGGCGCACTAGTTTGTGTAAATGTAAACCAGTGTTTTTTCAGGACCAAAAAAAGGACGTGACTCTTTGTTTGTCTTCTAAGTCAGCCCACTGTTGGTCTATTCATTTTTAAAATGGAGTAGTGAACCTAGCCCTGCTGTCAGGTGTTGGGAAGTGCGATGGTTTGATAGTTCTTATCCTGCAGGAATCTGCAGAAGAGGAACTGCCCTGCCCTCAACACTGCCCCAAGTCAACCTGTTAGGGCACAACTGCTTGGCCGTGCTGTAACAGCTGATTTGAAATCCCCTGCAATGCACTCCTGGCTGCAACTTCTGTGTTTTTTTTTCCTCATCTTCATCTTTTCTCCAACCCTGTCCTCTGTCAGCCGCCTCCTGATAACACGCCAGCTTCCCAGTCCTCTTCAGTATTGGAGCTGAGATCACGTAGCTTTAGAAATTCTATCACCTGCCTATTGTTTAGTTCTTTGATGCCTTATTGTGGTGAATTTTAAGGAGGCAATCTGTAAATTTTTGTGCTTGTGTAGTCTTAATTTGTTTTTCTGTTTTGCTTTTCTTTAGCAGTAGTGTGGTGGTATCACACTGATGGGCAGCTAAGCTACACCACACTGCTCTCACTCCCCATCCTCAGAAGGTCAGAGGGAGAAAATATGATGAAAAAAAGAAAGCTTGTGGGTTGAGGTAAGGACAGGACGATTGCTCACCAACTATCATCATGGGCAAAACAGACTCAGCATAAGGGAGACTAGTGTAATGTATTGCCTATTAATAACAGACTAGAGCAGTGAGAAGCTAAAACCAAACTAAAAACACCTTCCCCACATCCACCCTTTTCTACCTCCTCCCCCCAGGGGTGGAGGGGAGCAGGAGAATGGGGGCTGCGGTCAGTCCCTGTCACTTTGTCTCCTCTGCTCCTTCACGGTCACTCTCTGACCTTACTCCCCATGGGGTCCCTCCCACGGGATGCCGTCCTTCCCAAACTGAACCTGCGGGGGCTGCCCACAGGCAGCAGCTCTCCAAGCACTGCTCCCACACGGCTCCGTACCATGGGGTCCATCCATCCCCCAGGAGCAAACTGCTCCAGCATGGGTCCCCCACAAGCAGCAGCTCCCCCCAGACCCCTGCTCCTGCGTGGGCTCCTTTCCACAGGCTGCAGCTCCGGCCCGGGGCCTGCTCCTGCGGGGGCTCTCCCTGGGCTGCAGCCTCCTCCAGGCCACATCCACCTGCTCCACCGGGGGCTCCTCCACAGGCTACAGCATGGAGATCTGCTCCATGTGGGACCCATGGGCTGTAGGGGGACAGCCTGCTCCACCAGGGGCCTCTCCATGGGCTGCTGTTGTATTTTTTTTTTTTTTCCCCCGTTTCTAAGTATGTTACCACAGAGGCACGGATTGCTCCCTGGCTCGGCTCTGTCCAGCAGCAGGTCCCTTTTGTAGCCAGCTGGAGGTGGCTCTTACCTGGCAGCTTCTGGACTCCTCTTGCACCACAGTGTGTATTTTTATTTTATTTATTCTTTTAAAAGAAGCAACAGGAAGAGAATTATGTGAATTTATTCTTTCATTAAACTAATTCTGCCTCAGTATAAATGTTTTCCACCTAACCTATTTACCTTCTTTCCAGTAAAAAGTTACGGTCAAATTGGTTACAACAGCTGTTCTTTTGACAGGTTAAGAAATTTTGTTAGGGCCAGTCCCATACTTCTAATAAGGAATGAGAATCTGGCCACAGTCTGGGTGCAAGAAGTGAGTGCATCTATGCTGAACTACAAAATGGAGAACTCATAGTAGAAGTTACAGTGTGGTGTGTTCTGGTCCTATTTGATATTCAGTTTTATCTTAAATGACAAAACAGAAAGGTTACAATAAATCATAGTTTTTAAAGATGCTTTTAATTCCCAGGTGGTGTCACAGGACAGCTGGTTCTGACCTTAATTTAATGTTTGTGAGCGATTCCTCTGAGTGAAATCCAACATCAGAGCCAGCTGCTTATTCATAATTAAATTGCTATGACACCAGCTGGATAGTTGTGTTTTGGCTAATTGTTAAATGTTCTTAGAATGTAAGTGATCACAGCTTCAAAGTAAGTTTATTATTTCACAATGAAAAATGAGAAAATAATTATTTGTAATAATCCTATGTGTTTGTTTTTTATGTTTTTTTAAAAGCAAGACAATCAGTTTGTTTCTTACAAATTCCTTATTGTGTTAAATTAGGTGCAAAGGTATGGATGGAATTAGAATATGTTTAGAATTAAATTCAAATGAAATTTTAATAGTCCTGCCTGCTGACATGTGAAGACTTATGTCTGCACTTACCAGGGGAAGCAAAAAGGCTAGAGAATTAAAAACTGCAGTTGAGTCCAGGCATGACTGTGTATTAATAGCATTAAAGATTAGTAGAAGGCTCTTAGAATGATCTTGCTTTTTATCCACCTTTTTAAAACTTTTTTTTTTTTTTCAATCTGTTTGCATAGACAAATTTTTATCTTAGGGGAAAAATACAGAAAACTTTCTTCTTTAACTTTACAGTGCATTTCAGACTTAAAAGCATGGAGTCACCACACTAAGTACAAGCTAGAAAGCATTCTTAAATAAAAGGCATTAATCTGAATTTCTGTTTGCCTTTTTGCTTTGATTTTTTTAAAGACTTAGTGATTGGCAGTGTGAACCTTTACAACTCAACTGAAATTTCCAAAAGGTCTTGGAGGTTTGCTCCTAAAGTTTTTGCTTTGCTAGTGAGGTGACGACACAGAATGCTGTCCTCGTGGTGAGGAGGGGAGAGGTCCCTCTGATTTTACTGTGGGCATGAAGTACAGAAGCAAAATGTAGCGTGTGTAAACAGGGTCACTGTCCAGTGCTAGCAGAGCGCTTGTAACATCAGCACAGTGGCCCCCTGTGCACCTGGAGGAAGAAGCAAATCAAGGTGGCTGTGCGGTGTTTTGTTACAGTAAACTTGACTCTGGAACAAGACTCTAGGACGCTGTGTCAGATGAGGTTTAGGTTGGATATTAGGAAAGGTTTCTTCACTAAAAGGGTTGTGCAGCGCTGGAAGAGGCTGCCCAGCAAAGTAGCTGAGCCAGCATCCCTGGAGGTCTTCAAAAGCCGTGTAGGTGCTGTTCTGTGGATGTAGAGGTGCTGCTGTCAGAACCAGCTCTGCTCTCAGTTACGTGCGTTGGTTGTGTCTCTCCTGCAAAAGGGATGAGCCTTATTCCTCAGGAGACTTAGAGTTGGACAGCCTAGTCCTCACCTCTCAGAAGTACTTGTAAAGGGGCACAACTCACAGAAAGCTACTCAGAATACTTAAACACCCTGGGAAGTGAGATAATCATTCTAGAATCAGTGAGATTCTGTGAATTCACGTTACGTCTGGTTTGTAGGTGGGCAATAAACTCAAGCAGCTGAGTAGGTAGCAGTGGACGTGAGTTACTTGCAGCAGCATACAGCTGGTAGCGCTCCGTTACCCTCTGGAAGTGGTGGCATGGTTGACCCTTCGTATCTTCAGCAGTTGTGAAGCACAGATGTGCGTTAGCTCATTAACATTACTTCCTAACGTGTGTGAAAACAAGGTGGATTTGGCATAGTCGTGAAATACAGTGCCTTTTTTTTTTTTTGGTGAAATGGTTTTGATACAAAGGAATGATCAAAATCAGGAAGTGCCTGTGAGAGAATTCCTGTTTATTTTGGGTTAATGTATTTCTATAAAGACTTCTGAGGGTGACAATCTAAGGGTGACGGCTTGTAGAAATACACAAACTCTGATCTGCAGCAGCTACCTGTGCTTGGAAGCTGAAGGACAATGCTGTTGTCTTTTGACCTACCTCTAGGGCCTTGTCAGTTTGCCCCCGTTTTCCGCAGTCTGTCACTAAGTACTAAGGATCATTGAAACTTAAGATCTACAGCAGCCAAACATCATGACCATCTACTAAAAGCAACTTCATGCTGGGACCTGCCATGGCTGTTGAAGATGGTACCTTAAATCAAACCTGCAACATCACGATCTGAAAGGTATTCAGTTTTGTTATACCAAAACCTTCCATTTTGTTAGACAAATGCATACCCATTCTACCCATGAGAAGCTTTGCAAGCAGTTTCAGCATTTAGTTCTGAGACTCCTTGCATGTTTATGCCTTTCCTTGGGGAAGGAGATTCCTGTGCTCAAAATCACACAATTGTTGCAACCTAAGACTTCTTTCCATGCTGAGGTTTAACTTGCGGTAATCAAGTAAGTGGATTCTGCTCTGTAAATACAGGCTTCAATATTTAATCATTAACCTTTCTAAAAGCCTGCAGCTTGAGACTTTAATTTCCCAAGACAGCCAGCTTCTTACTATAAAGTACTGTTATAATTGAGTGCAGTGCAGTGTAGCTGCAGCAGTATTAAGTGTAAGTCCTGCAAGTTCGTATTTAAAACTCTTGTACAAGGTAATTAGCAGGATAAAGGCCTGAACAACATACTCTGCATTAGCTAGTGTGATACTGTGATTCAGCTCTAAAGGTTTACTTTCTCAAGCTTAAAAAACAATCATGTTTTATTACATGTGAAGTGGTTGAGGCACACAACAGCGTTATCAGTCAGTCTTTTAATCAACGTGCATCCAGGAGGCTTTACAGTTTGTAGTGTGGAATAATGCTTTAAAACCTGCTTGGATGACTAGTGATAGATGATAACAACGGGATTTTGTCTATTAGATTTAGTTACATACCACAGATCTTTGCTGCTTTCTTCCCTTATCCCCAAGGCTTGCAGCATCTGGGTCTATTGACAAACTCCATGAAACATACCAAAGAAGAAAAGCACTAGGCCTTACATTTAACACTTGAGGGCTGACACCATTCTTGGAGTATGCAAATCAGTAGAGGAAGAGTGCGGAACCTCATTTATTAGGAATATCTTTGCTGTTTATTTATTTGTTTCAACAATAAGTAACTTACTAGCATGCATCTCAGGATGGAGGCCTTACCCCAGGCACTCTTCACATCTCTCTCTGTTAAGACAGCTGTGAAGAGAGCAGCTGCTCACAACTTAAGGCAGGAAGGTTGAAGGGAAACGGTACCATTCTGTAAATACACACTGAAGCACAAATCATCTTTTTGTTAAGGTCACTACAGATGCATGCTTCTATCAATTGACAGTAAGAAGGCGAAAGTGGTGTAATAAAGAATGTTGGAGTAAAAATATCCTTGCATCTACAAAACTTGCAACAGATCAATATAGTGAATGTATCTTTATAAGGCATGCAGGGTATTCTGATACTATGGATTCAGCTGTACAAATGCATAAAACAGACTGCATAAATCCAACTGCGGGTGAGCAATGCGGTTGAACGCAGACACATTCTGTTGGATCTTCCACATTAACTGTTACCTGGCCTAGTCGTAATATTACAGAGTAATGAAACTTTAAATATTTGTAACAGATTCTAATAAGGTCAACATACAGAAGCAGGAAGAGCATCCAGGTGTACCACTGTGTAAGTGGGCAGGTAAGCCGTGGTCAAACTACTTCAGACAGGCATTAGCAGCTAACCATGTATATAGTAACTTCATGTTGCACATGCAGTCTCTGAAGGAGTAGCATATTTTGCAGAAAAAGACAAAGCAAATGTTCTTTTTTTTTATGGCAGATTCTGGCAAAGTTACATCACAATAGTAAAAGCTAGTGCAAACTACACAGTAGACCTTGGACTGCTTGTGAATTGAGTATAAGCTAACATGTGCCTCCGGTCACTATTGAGTTTTTGTTATTACTTAAAGCATGCAAGTGGAGAGAAGAGGAGGCTAAGACTGTGATCCTGAATTAAGATTAATGTATGCAGTTTAGTTTTCTATCCTATTAGAAAGGAAAAGGCAAGGTGGTGGTGCTAGGAAGAAACAATTTTCTCTCAAGAATTAGGAGATGCAGAGTAATAACTGTGAGTAAGGCAAGACTTCAGTGCAAGGAAGCATTATTATTAAAACAAATCTGTCACAGTTCAGATTAGGGAAAACAGGGAAACCTGAAGCCAGCGTTTCAAGTTACTATAACGTCAACTAGTTTGCAGTTGCAAATTCACCATAGTGCCTGGTGAAGCTGCTTTTTTTCCTGTTACTGAATAGCTGGCTGTTTGGCACTACTGTGTGAGCAGAACTGCAAACAAAGATAAGAAGTGCCAATTTATTGAACTTTAAGTGGGGAAAAATAACTCATTTTATGTATAAGCAGAGATAAACTAAACAGCAGCAACAAAAAGGGGTGGGCTGACTGAAGCAACCATGGCAATTATAGGCATGTGAGCAAGAAATAATTTGATTTTTCACTATGACATACTATGCTGCTTTGGTCATAGTAGAGTACTAAAAATTCTTCCTGGTTTATAGGTGCTTCTGACCCCATTGAGAAGCAGTGGTCTCCACAGCAGGCTCAAATCATGTTTTTCTGGTGCTTCCTTGAAGGCAAGACAATACAAGGTGATACAAACACCTGGAACACTGTCATCTTCTCTGGAAGTACTCAAAGAAGATTCTTAGAACTATTAAAATTAATTTCTAACCTGTCCATTCTCTGTCAAATACCCTTTTCTGTTCACAAACAAGGTCTTCCTAGGTCTGATGTTAGACAAAGTAAGTGTTTAAAGATGTGTTTCTTAGGGAAACACATAGGAATTGTTTGAAGAAGTGTTTTTCAAGAAGCTTAAGCATGTCTCATTCCCTTTCATGCCTTTAGGAATTTTTCATAAGGAGTTCACTGTAATTCTTTTTTTTTTTTAAATTCAGGTTAAAAATCCCCAAGTTCATGCCAAGACAAAGCTCTCAACACTGAAATAGTACTAAAATGAAGTATATGTAGTTCCTAGGACTGTTTTAGTTTTTATTAAGAACCAGTCTCTCTTTAGCACTTAAAATTCTTTTATTTTAAAAATTGTTCAAGACTGTTTTCCAACCAGTGTGCATCAGCAGCTTTGGTGAAAACACCAGGTATCTTTCAGGAAACTTATCATACCAAATGCATACCATGAAGTCACATTGCAGTAAATTGGCACAATAAGTTTTGCAAGAACAAACTTAGCTTGTTTAAGAAAGTGATTAAGTAAACTCACACGTAAACATTTTAACTATAAAAATGCTGCTTCCAGCTCCTACAAAACACAGTGAAAAGACATCCCCACGAGAGTTGAAAAACTATGCACAGAGGTAAGTATCATAGGAAGAGATTTTATACAAATGAAGCAATTAGGCAGTTAAAAGTATTTACACTTTTTCCTGCTATTAACTAGACAAACATACAGTAGTCAGAGAAAAATATACTACAACTCTAAGTCTTGTAACATATAAGCATTTTTTCTCTAAATGGAATTTTAATCTTTTGAAATGTGTTACCTGTTAATACTGGACAAAACTATTGGCAAAAGTGTTTAAATACTTTTAAACCAAGATTAAAGGGGGTTTAATTCCACAAAATTTAACTTCAAAATACTATGCTTATAAAATTATTTAAACTTTTAGCAGTGTATAGATTTCAAATGTAAAACTTAGCAATCCTCTTCAATCCCCTTTATAAAAAGACTCCAGTGGTGTCATTTGTTTTTGAAGGCAGACTCTTTTGCTGTTTTTTCAAGCTCTCTCTTCACCACATGTCCTAGAAATATAATAAATTAACATTAATGACAATGTAAAAGCACTGAAGGGAGTCTTACTTCTGATGAATGTTTTTACACAGACTAGAGTTAAATGATACTGATACGCATTCAGCAGTAGAGAAATCTGGAGAACTGAGGCAGGAACCGATGCTACCTGTTAGCTTTCTCTCCTAAGTGGACTACCCCCAAACACTAGATGAAGCCAGCAGTGACTGTCACCACATAACCATGTGCGTCCAGACATGAGTGGCAGTCATTCAGAGGTTGGTTTCTGTTCCATTCAGGTCATCCTCCCAGTCTGCTGCTAGTAATGTCAACTCAAGTGGAAAAGCACTCTGGCTTTTTTCCTGCGTGGAATATGCTCATTTCACTTAACTATAATACTTTTCTTTGTAGCCACAAATAATGCACTGTGTTCAAAACACTAAGTAACCTCAGGAAGCAACAGAAATCTCTACCAGCTGAAAACAGAAAGTACAAATAACTACAGAAGTATTAGACAATTTCTGTCTTTAAAATTTCTGAATTACCTTTTCAGAAGGGCAATTAATATGTCTTGCCTCTAAGTAACAAAGGGAGTAAAATTCCCTTTGTTCCCTTACATTCTGGAAGTAAAATTCCAGAATGTAATAGGTAGCTTTGCACTTGAAGTTTACAAATTATTTGCTTAGATTCAGCAGTGGAAACTGTAGGAACAGTTTTTAACATTCATGATTTTTTCAGTCATTTTGCTTACCAATTGCTCGCTTGCAAAAACCAGAGCACCAGAAATAAACAAACATATATATACATAAGAATATACTGACTGTAAGGAATTTTATGTGATGGAGAGACATCAGTCTGTAGCTTGCTTGAATTTAAACAGGTATGTGGATAGATTACTTAACTTATATCTGTTAGCAAGCAATGAATATAAAACAACTTGCAAAACCTCTTATGAATATCTTGGATGTTAAGTCCAGAGAAACTGCTCCCAAGCAGCTGTACAAGGTTTTATATGGCGTGGAGCTGATTTCCTTGTTTAGCTAGGTCAGAAGAAGTGCTGGAGGGTGTAGAGTTCAAGGCCACACCAAAAACCACAAACACATAAAAAGATAAATGTTTATTAGCATAAGATGACACCCCCACCTAGCTCCTTCATGGACTATATATTTACAAGTTTTACACACACAATCACAATTATTGAAATGTTAAAAATATAAATTACATTGCCTAAAAGTAGCTTATTTGAGACTGTTTATATTCACCTGCCTGTTGTAGGCATGTCATTTATGTATCTGGAGCATCCACCTTAGGTTTCTTTTCACCAATGTCCACTACAGTGTCATGCATGCACCCAAATGTTCTTAAACTTTTTCTTTTAACAGTAAATACAAAGGGAAATTTGACTGAGGTTTTCTTTTTGCCACTGGAAAACTTGCGTTAGGTTATGCAGAAAAGAAGAAAGGAGCAGGCCATGAAAAATGATGCCTTAGTCAACCAGTTAAGTTGTTTATTTTTAAATACTTAGACCAATATATTTAATGCTGATCTCCTTTGCTGTGGATTTCAAGTAGCTTGGGTGTTGCACTTTATTAGTACTGTACTGTGTTTTCACCACATCTCCCATTTAAGGAATGTGCTATGCTCTATAACTCATGCTGGTAATCTACACTCATGCCTTAATTATGCTCCCTTAACATGATACTTGTTGAAGGCAGATGAGGGTCTGGCATCCTCACCACTGGCTGAAAATTCCCAAGTGTCATTTCTGAAAGTTCAATAGTAAGAAAGCGGTAATTCTAAGGCTACCTCCCAGCAAAAATCAAATTCATAGTCATCTTAAGGTGTTTTTTGTTTTTTTTTTTTAAGCTTCCCCTACTGTAAATAATGGTTAATATACACACCCTCGTATCTTTAATTTGTTATGCAGCCAAAAGAATGCCAGGCAACTCTCGCATACAGTCCTCCTGGACTGTATGAAGATGGTAATGAAAGGGAAGCTTGCAGTAATACATACTGCTGGACAAAAAGAATCACGCAACACAAGAGCAGAACTGCTCAGAAAAAAAACAAATTGGTATTTCAACCAACCAGTTTTGCTCAAGGATAATTTTAGACCCTTCCCTCATTTTTCACTAAATTCTGTTACATATTCCTTATGTTCTATGTTGCTTACGTTTTTATTATTATTTATTTTTACAAAACTGCATTTTCAGTGAGACCAAGGTTTAAATACTACCCTTAAGCATTCATATGCATGTTTGGAAAACATAAATGCATCAACCTCTGGCATTATTACGTACCATCACATTTTATAGAGTCCTAAAATTTCACAGGTGGAAGTTCTAGTCTGCAGTTAATCTGCATTTGGGCAATACCAGAATTATAATTACAGAACACTAGTTGAAGTAGTTTGGCTATTGATCAGGATAAATTGGTTTTACAAAAAAAAAAAATTACAAATCCTGTTAGTTTCTGTAAAATTTGGTTCGGACATCATTTGCTTTAAGTAGTCTAAAATACAGTGGAAAGCATGTACTTTGCCCTACCTCCCTACATGCTGTTTTTCTCCTAAAAAGACATCTTTTTTTTTTAATTTTAATTTCCACTACAGCAGTGAAGGAAGTAATTTTTAAAATGCTCATTTAAAATCTTTTAAAAAAAAAGTATGCCATTATTATTCTCTGAAGCTGAGAAAAAAGACACCTGTAAATAAAACAGTAACTCAACACAATTAAGTAACTTCAATCTATTCATGTTCTGTTTACATCACTTTACTGTAACAACAAACCTTTAATTCATTAAAGTTACTAACTCACTTTTTCTTACTCCCAACTTCTGGCTTGTCTTTGTTTTCATCAGTGTTGTCTCCATTGTGTTGTGATTGGGTGGTGTCTTGAGTTTCAGACCCTCCGTTCAGAACTTTTGAACCTTAACAATGAAAGGGCAGATGAAGAAAAAAAAAGTGCAGTAGGCAAAAAAACTGTGCTATAAGAAACCCCAAATAATGTTACAAATAATGTTAGCTCCAACAATATGTTTTCCCATCATCTTGATGCTTAGCAGCTGAAATAACACAAAAAGCAAGAACTGATAGTGTTTTAACTTCTGAAAATGCAATGTACTGAGCCTCATCCCCTAGTTTTCATGATGGGAAATTAAAATGTTTCTCAAGATTTCAGGTTCCTCTTGTTTTTGCCAGGCTACAAATAATAGGACTAATGCATACCTATATCCTGAGCAGTAAGAGACTGAGCACGCATGAGCGTGTATGCATTCTGAGCATACACTTGATCATGAATTCTGCTTACCACTCTAAGCCAGATGGACAGTTCAAGAGACCCCACCTGGCACACTGTGTTCAGCTCTGGGTCCCTGACGTGGCTTTGGCTGGGAGAGAGTTAATTTTTTTCACAGAAGTTTGTATTAAGCTATGATTTGGATTTTTGATGAAAATAGGTGTGCTAACACACGTGTTTTTAGTTGCTGCAGAGCAGTGCTCACACAGAGCCAAGGCCTTTCCAGTTCCTCATGCTGCCCTGCCAGTGAGGAGCCTGGGGGTGCTCCAGGAGGGGACACAGCCAGGACAGCTGGCCCAGGCTGGCCAGAGGTGTCCCACACCATGTGGCATCATGCTCAGCAACAACAGCTGGGGTAAGAGAGGAGAAGGGGAAGGGGGGACATTCAGAGTGATGGCATTTGTATTCCCAAGAAGCCATTCCACGTGCTGAGCCCTGCTTTCCTGGAAGTGGCTGAACACCTGCCTGCTATGAGGGAGTGGTGAATAGCTTCCTGGTTTGGTTTTGCTTGCATACGCGGCTTTTGCTTTGTTTGGTGAGCTGTCCTTATCTCAGCCCATGAGTTCTCACACTCTCACCTCTCTGATTCTCTCCCACATCCCACCTGGGGACAGTGTGTGAGCAGCTGTGTGGGGCTGAGCTGCCTGCCGGGGTTAAACCACAACAGGCCCCTGACACAAGGGCATGGTCCTGTTGGAGTGAGTCCAGAGGAGGGCCATGAGGATGATGAGAGGGATGGAGAGCACCTCTCCTACAAAGGCTGATGAAGTTTGAGTTGTTCAGCCTGAAGAGAAGGCTACAGGGAGAAACCTTACAGCATCCTTCCAGTACCTAAAGGGGACTACAGAAGAGCTGGGGAGGGGCTCTTTGTCAGTGTGTGCAGTGATGGGACAAGGGGGAATGGTTTTAAACTTTGAAGAGGGTAGGTTTAGCTTAGATACAAGGTGGAAATTCTTTGCTATTTGGGTGGTGAGGCACTGGAACAGGTTGCCTAGAGGAGCTATAGATGCCCCATTTTTACATTTTGCTTTTGTTTCCAGTATTTTTTTCCCTATTAGAACAGAGTAGAGTAATCCTCAAGTTGAATCAGTTTTACACATGACAGCAACTGACGAGCAATCTTGCTATCCATATCTCAACCCACAAACCTCATCTCATCTTACTTTCGCCTCCTGTTTGGCTGAGAAAAGGGAATGAGAGCTGTGTGGTGGGCACCCAGCCGTCAGCCAAGGTCAGCCTACCGCCCTGTGCCTGTCACGGGGCTGGGGAAAGATCTGTGTAGAGCCCCCACTACATCAGACATACTTCTCTTGCAATAAACAGCAGGATTTCAAGGTCATCTTTCTTCCTTAGTAGTTGCAAACACAACTACAGTTATTCTGAATCCTTGGCATCCTCAGTCGCCTCAGTTACAGTTACTTGCTTTTTTCCAGATCCAAGTGATAAAAGTTTCAGTTTTGATTAAATAGTTTTGCTCCCAGGATTCAAGTTCCAATTAAATTCAGCTTTTTTCCAATACTTGTGGGCATCAAGAACCTACATCATATTAAGGGATGGGTAGAACTCTTACACTGTCAAGGATTTAAATTTGATTGCAACCCAGCTTCCGAATGTCTCTCTCATTTTGTTCTATTTCAAAACACAAATAAGACTCTTTACTGCATTTCACTCCTTTCTTTAAGTTACTGAAGAGCCTCCTTGCCACAGGAGGCTTTCAATGTTGTCTAATACTTTTATAAGCACCCAGAATTAATCTGGAATAGTATTGCTTTATGCTAAGGCATAAAGGCTTCTTCTGCCTTCATGACAACTACTTCTTTATTATTAGACTGAACTATGCTACTAAGTAGCATGTAAGTGGTTAAAAGCTGCTGCTACATATAGTAGTATGCATGACATAGGAAGAGGCTGGTAAAAAGCAAGGTGGAAACCAAAAACAATGTAGGCACCAAAAAGCTCCTTGAAGAATGGAAGTAGGATGTCGTTCTATCTAAAGCTTAATGTTTGTTTGTTTTTTTTTTCCCCACAAAGTAATGGAGCTAAAAGATTTACGAAGTAAAAAATGCTGAATTAATTTCTTGCAAAAGCCCTTACACTCATGTAGTAAAGGCAAAATAACTGTGGAAAACAGTCATAAGTTTTACCAATGGATTTTAAACTTAGTTACAGGAGCATTATCCTTGACTATTTCAGATATGCGAAGGTATAAATGGTATATAAATGGTATGCGAAGGTATAGATGAGTTGAATTCATACATCAAGTGTTTCTGGAAGCTGGCTCAGAAGCGGCTGGAGACTAAGTCTTTTATATTACAAGAAATTAAAACCACAATGATTTACCTGTTTGGTCCTTTTCTTTTTCCATTTTTTTGTTACTTCCTTTCTTCCACTGTTCTTTGGTTTTATTGGCTTCCTCGTGCTGCTTCTGCTCAGCAAGTGATTTATTTAGAACTTGGGAAAGAACAGAGTCTCCTTCCCCGACCAGAAACATGGTCTTGAACTTGTTATAAAGCATAGTAGATTTCTCCACGATAACTTGGCTAACTTTGAATTTCCGTATCTGAAATTGAAGTGATAAAATAGGCGGTTCCACTTCTGCATGTAAATACCTATGTAATTTACATGCAGATAATAATACCATCAAGTGGTAGATGACATTCTTAAGTTAATATGAAATATCTTAGTATATTCACTCTCCGAAGGGATAAATAACACCCATGTAAATTTAAGAACACAGTATTTTGAATAACATCGCTGATCTTACCTTCTTGAGAGTTAGAATCATCTCTGTATGTTTCTGAGCTTGTTGCATTGTGATTTGAAGGGATGCAAGCTCATCAAGAGCCTCAATACACCTGTTCACATCCTGTAGATAAACAAGAAGTTAGTTTGATGACGTCACTTAAATGTTAATACTCCTTAAATAGCCATATTGAATTCATTTCCACACTTGATGATACATTCCTAAAATGTCCTTAATTTGATGATGTACTTCATATTATAACAATCTATACAATCCATACAAACACATACCGAGAGGTACACGTTATTTGAATGACATAAAATAAAAAACAAAAACCAAGAAACAACTTCATACCTTCATTATACCAACCCAAGCTTTGTGCTGCTCTCACAATTCTAGTAGTTTGTTACCTACAGCTGTTCTGCAAATACTCAGCCTTTTCGATATACAATTTTTTCCATGTGACCTGCCACTGAGAAGGCAGCTAAACAAATTAAGCAGCTGTCTGATACACAGAACTGTATTTGTGTAGAGCTTTCAGTTACAACTTTGGTGAGTGACACATTGTGGAGGGAACCCAGAATCAATTGTGATTTTCTGGTCCATGTCTCAGAACCATTGTGTTAAATTCTTCCTTCTGTAATACTTAGTTCTCAATTCCCTTACTGTCAGCTTCTCTTACTTTTACTTCCTATTTAGAACTAAGGTTAGTCTCCAGCACAGGTCACAATAGTATTTTACATCTTGAACAAAGCTGTAGCTCCTGTTCTCAATAGAAATTAGTATTTTTTTTTTTTACTTTTAATAATTAATACATGCAATTATGATAAGCTAGGTATCCTTGCTGTAGCTCTGTAACCAGTGTTCTTCCCAGTGTTGTAAGGTATTTGCTCCATTACTCTCATTTGAAGAATTCTAGGTGGGTTTTGGTTTTCCTCAAAGTTCGTTCATCCATGTTTGGACAGCGTCTGCTTACTCCTCCCAGCTCACCGGTCTGTTCCCACTTCCTGTGTGCTTGCTTCTCATGTCCAAATTTAGTCAGGAGCTTCTTGTTCATCCATGCAGACCTGCTGACATGTTTGCTTACGTTCCTATTTGTCAAGATGGACCAATCTTAAGGAGGTAATTCAGGCAAACCAGATCTCCTGTTCCCCCTTTATGTCCAGAATTATCTCCCAAGGGATTCTTCCAAGCAGATGCCTTTAAAGGCCCAAGTCTGCTCTCCTGTGTCCAAAGCTGTGATGACTTTTCTCCTGCTCCCTCTTCCTAGGGTCCTGAACTCTTACCATCTCACAGTCACTGCAGCCAAGATTGCCCCTGCCTTTACTATCCCTGATCAGCTCTTTCCTAAGAATCAAGTCCAACAAGAATCAAGTCCAACAAGAGGTCTTCTCTTGTCAGCTCTGTGATCATCTGTTATAAATTTCTCGCACTCCAGGAACTTCCTGGATTGTCATGTAATCTCCATGCTGTCCTCCAGCAGATAGCAGGGTGGTCCGCCTAGGACCGGAACATTTGAATCGAAGGTGTCTCTCATCTGCCTTAAGATGATCTACCTCCTTCTAATTGGGTGATCTGCAGCAGATGTTCTCATCAATATCACCGTTGTCTAACTGCCTGCTAATCCGGACTGTAAATTCTCAGTTGGGTAACAATCTGTCCCAATGCAAAGATCCAAGCACTCCCACTGGTCTCTCATATAGTTATTTCCTGCCTTGCCTACATGGCACCTGTCCTTCCTAAAGGATGGAAGCACCCATCTGTATCAACCTTCCATGAACTGTTCTACCAAATCTATGATCCCTGTGACACCACAGACCTGCAATTGCAAATAGATGTCTAATTTCTGTCCAATTCCCCCACAAAGTGTGCATTGGTGTACATGCACTTCAGAGAGGCACTCGGTTGTACTTTCTAGAAAGGCTGGGAGATTTCCTTGTAATGCTGTGCTGTCGGCAGTTCCTCGTTTTTGTGCATGCACTTGTAGCGACTCCACTTCAGCCCTGTTTTGTTTATAACAAGGTTGCTTCTGTTCTTATCACCCTGCATGCCATCCTGGTCCACCATTTCCTCACTTTTTTGTTCACTGTTGCTCTTGGTTTAAAGCTATTTAACCAGGTTGACCAGCTTCTTGTCAGTGATACCTTTACCCAGTTGGTCAGGTGGATCCTGTTGTCTCCTTGCAGTCCTTGATCCTCAGAGTTTCCATCATTTGGAAGCCAAATCCTGTTGCTCACATCAGTTCAACTGTTGACCCACAATTGTCAACAATTGTTGACCCACAGGATCCATCCATTCCTTCACAAGCCCTTTCCTCTCATTGGGAAGATTGAGACCACCACCCAGGTCCATACTGCATCTGAACATCACTCTCAGAGCCACAGAGTCATATTCAGTACTTTGCAGGTCTCCCCTGACTGTATCACTGGAAAAACAGCAGCAGTTAATAAAAAGCCTGAAGGCCACACAAGCCTCAGCCACCTGTCAGCAGTGTTAAGAATTTGAGCCCTCAGAAGGCAGCAAGCCTTCAACAATGAGCTGAGACAGCAGATAGAGGTCTCCATCCCCTACAACAGATATTCTGCCACTACCTGACTCATTGCTTCCTTCTCGTGTTCCTGTAAGGCTCATCTCAATGTTTCTGATAGGTAATTTATTCTGAAGTATGTTTAAGCAAAACCAATTTTACCTGCTGACATCAATATTTTGATGTCTATAGTAATCCCATTTAAACATCATCAATACCTTTCAAAATGAAAAAAAATCTTTTCATTCTCAGAATATTAATTAACAACAAACATGTATGTATTTCTTGCTGGAATTCTACAAAAGATACATATACTTACAAAATTATCAATTTTTAGGGAGTTCTTAATTTCTGCGTGTATTCTTTGAAGCCTGGAATCCATTGATGTTTCTGAAGATTAAAAATACTATGTATTAATATTTGGTAATCACATGAGGTTCAGTTTTGTAGAAACCATTACACAAATCTGAACACAAAGAAAAAAATGGACAGGCAGCCCAATTCAGATAACCTTTCAAGCACACTCAAGCATGCCACAGGGGTTATGACCTGAAGTGAAGTACACACTTTGTTTAAACTGGACAGTATTAGCAACCTGCAAAGTTTTCTCCTTAGGAATTTTAAGCTGAAAATAATTTTCAGTTTCAGTATCTACCTGTCACCACCTGCTTCACAACTACGTTAAAAGAGAAGTTTCAATAAATACTAACAGCTACAAACTTGGAAATCCTTAAGTGACAGGACACCTGGATATTGATTGTTTTGTTTTCAGTAAATTGAGCATAAAGAATACTGCACACAAACAGAATGCAAGTCTAGTCATCTTGGATGGGTTTGGATAAATTATTTTCCCCTGCCAGCAGTGGATTTTCTTGCAGTCCATGCCAGTGGATCTTTACTATATTACAAATAACAGCCAGTGGTTTGGATTGCTCTTAAAGACAGGAGTACTAAAAAAGGAATGACTTATCCCTGTGAAGGTCAGTTTGCAACTCTGGGTTAGTAGGCAAGACCACAATAATCTGAATCTAAGCCTCTTGCTTAGGAAGAACAAGCCTCTTGCTTAGCGAAGCCTCTTGCTCAGTAAAAGGTAATATCTAAATACTTTCAAGAGGTCCCCCAGATTATCTTGTGTTATGAGAAAACAAAGGGAAAAAAGAAAGGGAAAACTAGAATGATTTGATTCAAAGAATAGAAACTTGTTTCTTTTTCACCATTAGAAGGGATCATCAGAAAAGGTTCAAAGTCTTGAATGACAGTAAAACAGGAATAGCAGAGAACTGTTATAATGCACTGAAGAAGGAACACAGAAGAATAAACACATAAGCACAAGAATGTCCTGTTTCACAGAAGAATGCAGTCATGGATCAAACAACTTGGACTAAGATCCCAACACCAGCCTTCACAGTAGATTATCTTATCCAGGCAGTTAATTCTGTTCAAAGTTTAAGGTGACCCAAAATATTCTGTCAGCTTCTTTAAACTAACCTCTTTTTTTCTCCATCTTCTTAATTTCTGTTTTCTTGCCTTCTTCTTTACTCTGCCTATTAAAAACATTGAAATGTATTTACAAAATTGTAAAATCTGTTTTTCAGTCTTTTTTCCCTCTAGTTTTTAGATGAGATGTCATGTTTTGACATACTATTTCTGTAAAATATTAGCATGCAAAAACCACAATGAACTAAGCCCTGGTTTTCACAGACTGAAAAAAAAATAAATAAAAGTTACTTACTTAGCTGTGATATTGCTGATAAATCACACACTGACAGACTGTTTTCCCCCAGAAAAGAAAATTACAGGTTTATAAAGACAAGTCACATTTGTGAACTATTCTCTGTTTTGATTGCATGTGCAAATTTGAAAAATGGCATTGTACAAAGCTAATTTTGTAGGGAAAAAATGCTTTATGATGACAAAAAAAGTGAACCGAAAAAAAGAGCAATACTACTATTTAACGTTACCATAGGGAATTATGGAAAGATAAGTTAATAATAATCAGTTAGTATGTGATTTCAGTCCTCATCTGGTTATTACATCGTATTTATCCTACAATTGACCTGTAACGTATCAATGATAACTTAAATCTCCTGGACATAAATACTACTAAAGAAAATTATGATTTAACCAAATTATGATTTATGATTAAGATAATTATGAATTATGATTAAGATAATTATGAATTAACCAAAATCTCCTGCCTCTTTCTAATTGCCTTTCTAAAGTAAAGCTGGAACTCAAGAAAACAAAACAAAAAAAAAAACCTTCATCTGTCTTAGAAGAGGAAGACAAGCAAAAACCTTTCAAACCAGATTAACTTTTTTCAGAGAAGATCATTAAACTGTTTTACAATTCCTCATTCTTGTCTTACTGAGGGGTTCCAAAGCCTTATTTTATAATTATAATCAGCCCTGATGAGAAGAAGCTGGGGTCTGCTTGATGAGAAGCTCAGTATGAGCTGGCAATGTGCGCATGCAGCCCAGAAAGCCAGCTGTATCCTGGGCTGCACTGAAAGAAGCATGGCCAGCAGGGCGAGGGAGGTGAGTGTCCCCCTCTGCTCTGCTCTCATGGGACCCCACCTGGAGCCCTGCGTTCAGCTCTGGGGCCCCCAGTGCAAGAAGGATTTCAGAAGTATGAGTACAGAGGAGTGCCATGAGGATGTTCAGAGGGCTGGAGCACCTCTCCTATGAAGGCTGTAGAAGCTGGGGCTGTTCAGCCTGGAGAAGAGAAGACTATGGGGAGACATTGCCACACCCTTCCAGTACCTAATGGGGGCAGGAGAGGGACTCTGGCAGGCAGGGAGTGGAGTGGTAAGACAAGGGGGAATGGCTTTAAACTAAAAGCGGGTAGGTTTAGATTAGACATAAGGACGAAATTTTTCACTCAGGGTAGTGAGGCCCTGGTACAGGTTGCCCAGAGAAGCTGTGGCTGCCCCATCCCTTGAGGTGCTCAAGGCCAGGCTGGATGGGGCTTTGGGCAACCTGGTCTGGTGGGAGGTGTCCCTGCCCATGGCAGGGGGTTGAAACTGGGTATTCCTTAAGGCCTCTTCGAACCCAAACACTATAGGTTTATAGGCAGATTGATAGAATCATATTTCAGCATGTCATGACTAAGTATTTAGTAATATGCATCCATAAAACATTCAGGCTTTCATGTCTGTCATCTTCCATGGTCCTTCCATACTCCATCCAATTACAGACAACAATTTTCAAGTACATAAGGCTATTTTACTTAACTGGTAGCACAGGTTCATGCCCTTTAAACACTAAGATTTCCTCAAATTTCATACAAAGCACTATTAGTACATTTATGTAAACATTAATGAAGTAGTTACAGCCAAGAAAATGTGGATTAAACTGATGAGGAAGATAACCAAAAAACAGGATCAGCTTACATTTGGTGTACTAATAAAGTACCTTGAAGTCTTGTGCCATTAATAATAAGCTACAATGAAATTCATTATACATTCATTAACTATTCCTCCCTTATCTTCCTGAAACAAAGCTCTATATACCTTCAAGCGAATACAATACAAAAGCCATTTAAAAGTAGAGGAAATCTGTTTACTATAACCAAATCAATATATAACACTTAACTGCAGAAATCAGTCAGTGTATGTCAGATTTAAACAGTGATATATTAAAAGCTGCAAAAATTCTAAGGACAGTTTGTTATCTCTGGAGTTGGAAACACTTAGGTTTGCTACCGGCAGGCAGAATAACTGTGCTAGCTTTCCAGAGAAGGAGTGACAGAGAAGAGAAGAAAGGGGTAGAGGATAAAACCCCAGACAAACTACAACGTTGTTAATGGATGTGAAAAAAGTAGAGTTTTAGTTAAAAATAAGGGGGACCATTATCCTCCTCCTTATTCTCCCTTTCTTCTGCCCTCCCACCAACTGTGGGGATGGGAACATCACGTTCTTGTGGTGGTGGCTTTTACACCCATTTGCAGAATAGCTCTTGAGAAGGAGTAATTTTTTTTTCCTATTGGCCCCCCAGGTTTCTGGGGGGCTCGTCTCTCCAGAGTCTTATGCTTGATTCATTTGTAATAATTTATTTTCTGAACGTGGACTGCTCTTGGTATCAGTCAACTGTCCTTGCACTGCCAGAGTATTTCTTATTTTTTATGTTGTTCCATCTGACAGTATGCTCAGTTTCAGCTGCCATACGGAAGGAAATGTTTTCCAGGAAACCCTATGCATTCCACAACCTGACCAAAAATATCCGTTACCATGGATTAATAGGTCCTACCAGTCTCAATAAAATGCCTTCAAGATAAAGTAAAATACAAGGCTGTCCAGAATATCATTTCCATTCTCAAATGCGTAGTCTAAGGATACTTCTAAACACACTCCATGATCTGTTCTCTGCTAGAAATTCCAACTCACTGGAAGACTGATATCAATCACTTCATTTCTAGGTTCAGTTCTTCTCATCCTCCCATAATAGTACATACTGATTTAAAGGAGCTTTTTACTCTCCCCTTAAAAAGAATGTAAAATAGACAAAAAAAAGGGGGGGGGGAGAGAAAAATAGAACACGGTACAAACCAGTTTGGCATTTTTTCATATACTGTCTTCTCCTGCTAGTTTCAAAGTGCTCCTATGATTTGTAGACATCGCATGTTAGACAATACTCACGGTTCACAGTCTGTCTGCTCCTCTTGCTTACGCTTTCGTTCTGTCACTTCTCTCTCCTGTTGGCCTCTCACAATGTTTCTTCTATGAGCTCCCTGCAAGCTTCTTCCTCCTTTTTTCTTCTGGTTTAATTTGGGATTTTAGGATTGGAAAGAGAAAATAAATCTTTAGGTTACTGTAAAGCAAGATGATTGAATCCTTGTCTCAATAAACAGGTGAACCTACCTACACTATATCTCTGAAGCAACTCTGGTTCATGGAACAACCTGACAACAGTTGGCTTTCCCTGCAACTAGATACAAGACTTCCATATGATGATAAACTCTGATTTTTTTAGTCCTTTCCCCCCTTCTTCCTTTTCCAATTGGAAGAAAATATTCTGACCACCACAAAAATGAAGAAATTGCAAATGACTGGGAAAGCCTTATATCTTTCAAAAGCTTATTTAAAGCCAAATATTCTCTTAGAAGCATTCAAGCAAAAAAGACCCAAACAAACACAACAATCGAAATAAAGTAAATACCATAGCTATAAAAACAAAAAAAAGCCACTGAAAAAAAATCTGAAAGAAATATTTGACAGAATAATATTCTGCAACTTTTATTCTGCATCTCGGTATTAGCCAACCACAAGGTTCCAACATTGAGATCTGGCATAAACTTCAGTTAATGCCCTGTTCCTGGAGGTGTTCAAAGCCAGGCTGGATGGGGCCTTGGCCAACCTGATCTAGTGGGTGATATCCCTGCCTATGGCAGGGGGGCTGGAGTTAGATGAACTCCAAAGTCCCTTTCATCCGGAGGAAAAAAAAAAAAAAGTATCTTCAGTGATACTACTTTCCTTTATAATAAATAGATCAGTACAGCAAAATTATACCTTGTCACACTCTTGCTCTTCTCCATCATCTTCAGAATCAGAAGTTGATGTAAAAATGATTTTTGTAGCGTTCTTCCTTTTTGGTTCAGCCTCTTTTTTTCCTTCTTTTTTGTCAAATTCTTTCTTTGGTTTTTCCTCTTCCTTCTGACCTTCTTCATCCTTCTTCCCTTGTTTTTTAGACTTTTCTTCTGGTCCTTTTTTCTTTGCTTTCTCCTCCTCAGTAACACTGAAACATGAACAGTACTTAGGCATCATCATTAGTAACAGTGAACTTAAAGCATGTAAATTCCCTCAATTCAGGAAGGTGTGGTTTTTTTTGAAAATACAGAATCTTAAAAATTATGAAATTAATGAACTCTCAGTTCATCTAATGACTGTGGTCAAAAAATGTAAGGTCTTTTTCTAGAATTATTGTCCATTACCTATGCTAAAAAAAGAATGTTATTATTGAATACAAATAGTAATAAATGAAGATAATAATTATTAATAGTACAGAAGCCTTAATAAAGCAAACGTATTGTGCATGCATAGATGTAAAGTCAAGAAGTTAACGCTCAGAAGTTCTCCACATGCATATGTATCTGCAGGACCAAAGACTATTCCAGAGTGCAAACACTAAAGTAATTCTTATGTTATAATTATTTAAGGTGTACATACACCAAAACTGTGCATTTGCTAACCTACAAAATATTATGCTAATGCTGAACTTTCTTTCAGTTATAGGAAAAACTTGAGGCTTGGCACAAGGACAATGGAGGGTAAGTATAAAATTTAGGTTGCTGACAGTGTTGGAATTTGGTCATACCATCAGAAGAGAATTTTGAAACAAAATGTAACAAATTGACATTTTCCTTTTTATGATCTTGCCTTCCTCTTATCAAGTATCTTTTCACACAGCATGCAGTTACTAAGTTAATAAGGATTTTTGCACAGACTTCACAAATCAGGAAGGTTAGGATCTTCTGTCTTGATTTATATAATTGTATACCTTGAGTTATGTAATAGTATTCATACATAATACTATATAATAGTAACTCAAGAGTTAATATAGAATCATAAACAACATCAAAACAAACAGTAACTCATATTGAACAGTGGAGGGGAAAAAACAATCAGGAACTAAATATGATGTCTTCACATACAGGACAATGTTAACAATGAAGAAGTTTTATATTACAATAAACAAATAAACAACTCACAGGTCACTCTCGGAAATACAAGGTGTTTTCACCAACTTGGGTCTCCCTCTTGGTTTTGGACTCTTCACTTCAGAAGCTAGTTTTTATACGGAAATAACAGGTTAGTCCACAGCTACCATCTAATTCCTTGTCTATGAAGAAAGATTCTTACTCAAGAGATGTTACACTTAAACCAAAATAACTGTTTTTATACAAAATTCAAGTGTTAAGTGAGTACCAGCCTTAAATCAAGATCTCTTTGAAATATTAGTGCTATTTCATACTTCGGTTATTTGCTAACCACAGGCTCAAACTACCAACTCTCGTATTTTCTGCACTCTGTGCAATTACAGTTTGTTTTAAATGTTGCATAACTGATATAAACAAGCCTGAAATCAGAGAATCAGAAATAAGTGTAAAGAAGTCGTTTAGTGTCCACATTTACATGGAGCCTGTTTAATGCCAGTGGCTTTCGGTACACCATGGAGCTTCCTTAACTTGGTAGCAAACCACTTAAGTTCTACCACCATACCAAGGTATATAGAAAAGCTTGGCATTTCCTCACATTTGCCATATTGTTGCAAGACAGTATATCTGCCTTCTTGGCATTTAAACCCATGGAACTGTCAAACAAAAACACTCAGTGCACTGCATTTACAGATTTGCAGAATGTGATTGTCTCACCACATGTTCACTGTGGTGTCAGGTGACGTAATAGTGTTTAAATTTCTGTTGGTATTAGTGTAGAGCACTGTTAAGCAAGAGATGCATGCATCATATTGGCACTAGAAAATGCTGCATAGTACATCTTACAAAAAGGTATTTTATGTAAAGGGCAAAAGCATCTCATACAGATCCTTTCCTGCTCTTACAGACAGTAGTTAGTGGAAACAAAATACATTTTAAAGACAAAAGCACATATGACTATTACAAATGTACATTTAATAAATATAATGAAATTGTGGAGGACACTGTAGATTTAATTTCCTCGCAGCTTCCAAGGCAAAAGCAACTGAGTCTAGTTAACTGGTTGCACTTTCTCTAAGTTATTTTCATATTGTCAACAGACAATACAGATGAGTATAAAGTATTACCTATCTGTTTCCCAGACTGTATGGTCATACAATGTACTTAACTGCTCCAAGAACTGTTTGCTAGTGAAGTAGTTAATAACCAATTCAAGAATATCTGCAAGCTTACCACAAAGCTTCCAACAAATCAGATCATAGCTACCTTCAAAAAAAAAACAAGCGCTACTGGATTTGCAGCAAATGTTTCAAATTATATATTTTAAATAAAGTCGTTTTACTTTCACTTCACTTCCCTGTCAATCTACACAGATCGTTTTATTGTTTTAAATATTTTTAAATGAGTCTCTCCTACTCTTTGCTTGTTTTTATTGTTCTCTGAGCTCCATCTACAGGCATCATCTCCCCACAGCTCTCTTACTCATGCTTTAAGGATGTTTTTAAACCTTTGCAGAGCAACAGTGCACGAAGAAATCTTATTGCATAGTCCATAGTTTAGCAGTGTTCTACAAAGAATGCTTTTCTGAAGGGGACACTTGTACCCCCCGAAACAATGAGAATTATTCAGAGGACTGAGCATTAATGCTAACAATTTAAATCCATTTATGTTGTAAAGGCTCCAGTTTGAGATGAGATATTTTCTCATAACAATCTATTATCAAGCACTGTCCTTAGCGTAAGAAAATACTTTGCAGTAGTTTAGGTGGAAAGAGGCAGTACAACCTCTCTAATTATACAAAGGTATTTCTGTAACAGAAAAAAAAAATCCTTTAAGGTTACCTGCTGGTCTTCCTCTTTTGGGGCTTACTTTTGGAGACCCTGTCACAGGAGTTGCTGCTGCAACCGCTGCTGTTGCCACTACTGCTGGTTCCTCAGCTTCAGCTTGTTTTTCAGCCTAATTTAAGGAATGCATTACCCAAGTGAAGAACAGCACCAACTGTTGCTTCTTCAAACAACAGTTTTAAATGTTAGCATTACTATACTATTATATATTATTAATATATCATACTACTGTATTGTTTCTCTATGTGAAAAAAATCAAATTTAGTAACAGTAAATCTTAAAAAGACATCACTTGTTTTATGTGCTCCATACCATGATTACCTCATACAGTAATGTTTCAAATAATTTCAGCTATTCATTCATCTTCAGAAAGATAGAACTATCTTGGTACAAGGAAATAAAAGAATGATTTACAAGAATCCTTAATATCACCGTAACAGCATGTCAAAACCAAGTTTTAAGCAGGTAAGTTCATTTTTTGCCCATACAGAAATATTCTTAGATGCCATCATCTTCCCTAGCAGTATCACAGCATCTGATCAGTAGATGGAGCTACTCAGAAAAACACCTGCTCTGTAGCTAATTATCCACAATGGAAAAATTGATGAGCTGCACTAACCAGACATAATAAACTTCATCCATACAGTCATCTTAGAGGGGCTGGGTTGTAAAGAGAGAGAGAATCTATGAAAAAGAAAAATGATATGCATCTCCCCACAGAAACATTCCATAAAAAGAACATAGAAAAATGTTTGAGAAAATATTCACAGAATTTAGTGTAGTGGATACAGAAGCATCAGCTTGCAGAAACAGAAAAGTTAGTTACAAACACATTTATCTTCATATTGTCTTTAGAAACAAGTAATAACGAGCTATTTAGAAAGAATGAGACATACTTCAATCAAGGCTGAAGCAGAGGTACATCTCACAGACAGATTGTTTAAGTAAGACAGAAAAACAACTGATTTTTTTTTAAACAATTCCAAGATGAGAGAACACCTTGTTTCTTTCAAAGGCATATAAGGAATGCATTCAAAGCCATGTAACTGCATAGACAACACTTATCTGATCTGTGAACATTCACCACATCCCTTGGAATAACTATTCAAGCTCAGGAGCAATGCATCCCAACAAAGAGGAAGTCAGGCAAAAATGCCAGGTGGCCCTCCTGGCCCAACTCCAGCAGAAAAAGGAAGCAAGGACAGATGACCTAAGAGAAATGTAGAGATGCTGTCTGAGCAGTCAAGGATCAAGTTAGGAAACCTAAAGCCCAAATGGAATTGTTTCTGGCCAGATACAACAAGAAGGGCTTTTTTAAGTACTCAGTGACAAGAGGAAGACTAGGGAAAACATAGCCCCTTTGCTGAAGGAAACAAAAAGGCCTGGTTACTCAGGACAACAGAAAGGCCCATGTGCCAAAGAGCACAGTCTTTCCCAGCAGGACTGGCCTTCAGAAATCCCAGATTCCAGAGGACAGGCTGTAAGACTGGAGCAAGGAAGATGTACCTCTGGTGGAAAAGAAGCAGGTCATGGAATACTTCAGCAAACTAGACATTCACCAGTACACAGTGAATCCTGATGGGATACACCCGTGAGTGCTGAGGGAGCTGGCAGATGTGATTGCAAGGCCACTCTACAGTCTTTACTTGGTCATGGCAACCAGAAGTGCCTGAAGCCTGGAGGAAAGCAAACATCACTCCAATCTTCAAAAAGGGCAAGCTACCCATAAAACCTCTGCTCCTTCCTTGGGAAGGTGATGGAATAGCTAATCCTGGAAACCATTTCCAGACACATGAAGGAAAAAACCATCAGTAGTACTCAGGATTCACCAGAAGTAAGTCATGCCTGAGCAAACTGGTTACGCTTCTGTAATGAAATCACCAGCCTGAAGGATATGGGTGACAGAGACCAGCAGATGCTGTTTTCCTAGACTTCAGTAAGGCCTCTTACACTGTCCTGCATGACAGAAGCTGCTGAAGAATGAAAAGCAGTACATGTATGTTGAAGACTAGCAGGCAGTGAGATAGATTGAAAATCAGCTGAACAACTGGACCCAGAATGTAATGGTTTAGTGGTACAAAATCTAGTTGTAGGCCTGTAAGAAGCAGACTACCCAAGGGGTCAACATTGTCCATTTTTGTTTAACATATTCATTAATAAACTGAGTGATGGAGTAGAGTGCATCCTCTGTAAATTCACATATGAAACCAGACTGTGAGGAGGCTGAAGTAACCAGCCATCCAGAGGGACCTGGACAGCCTGAAGAGGTGGGCTGACAACAAACCTCATGAAGTTGAACAATGAGAAGGGCAGAGTCCTGCACCTGGGTAGGAACAACCATACCGGGGGCCACCCAGATGGAAAGCAGCTGTGTAGAGAAGGACCCTGGAGTCCAGGTAGACACCAGGTTGAACACGAGTCAGATGTGTGCCCTCGCTACTGAGAATGCTAAAAGTATTCTGGGCTGCATTAGGCGAAGTATCACCAGCAGGTTGAGAGAGGAGATCCTTCAGCTCTACTCTGCATTGGTGAAGCTGCACTTGGAGTACTGTGTCCAGTTCTGGGCTCTCCAGTACAAGAGACACATGGACGTACTGAAAAGAGTCCAATGGAGGGCCACTAAGATTATCAAGGGACTGGAGCACATCTCCACTGAGAAAGGAGCCTTGGAGTGGATCTTATCTTGTGTATAAATATCTGAAGGGAGTGCAAAGATGGAGCCAAGTTCCTTTCAGCAGTGTCCCGTGGCAACACAGGAGGCAACAGACACAAACCGAAGCACAAGAAGTTCCATCATCAAGAAGCAGTTCTTTTCAGTGGGTGATGGAGTGGAAATCTTCAAAAGCCACCTGGACATCACCCTGGGCAACCTGCTCTAGGAGGCCCTGCTTGAGCAGAGGGTTGGACCAGATGGCCTGCAGATGTCCCTTCCCAGCTCACCCATTCGGTGACTCAGCAATGGTCTGCAGTAATGCCAACTTCTGGTTAAACCACCTACAACAAGCAGCACGTGCCAAACACAAAACTGAAGCTGCTAAGTGTGACAGAAGAAACCATCCGGGGCCTGAAATGTGTTATGACACTAAGAAAACAACAATGCCAAACAAACCAAAAGACACCACAGCCGGAAGATTTGAGTGCATTATGAAAGAGTACAGAATGAGATCTGTTTTAATGTCACCTGAAAGGCTTCTCTCCCATTTAGAAGCTGATATCAAATATATGCACACTCATAGATATACTGTCAATTCCTTGCTGTTTCAGACTTTCCTTCATTGAATATTATTTTAGATTTATTTTTAAGATTTTTTGATAAAGTACTCTTTCAATTATTTTAATTGTTTTTATAAGAATATATAAATGGCTATCTTTCTTTTCATGAAGCAAATGATACTTAGTATGTTACCTACCTATGGCAAACACACTAAGGTCCACAAGTACACCTTTGCACTCATCCCTGCTGTCAGCACTAATGTATCATGTTAAAAATCAGGAAATAGTTTCAAATTAAAATTAAAACTTTGCCTCACTTTAATCTATTTTTTATTTGGATCATTGCCCCGATCTAGCTTGCTATGTGACCACATGAATGCTGATGCTGGAGTACACTAAGCTAGCAGTTGGAACTGCTTCTTTCATAAGAACACCAATTTTTCCCAGGTAGAAGAAAGTGCAAAAGCACAAGCTCACAAAAGTGGGAAGTATTTCAGGTGTTGGTTCAATGTGTAGATGACATTAAACATTTTTTTCAGAGCTTCAAGACAAAATAATTTATGTTAGTTTTTCTTATTTACACTGGACTATTTGGGAAAAAAAAAGGGAAACTCCCTACTCTGCACTGAGTTCAAACAGAATTATGGCTTTTAAAACATTCATGAGAAAACTGCCATTCCTGCAAGTCTTCCAGCTATTTGGAAGGGATGGGAGAGTGAAAACAAAACAAAAGTCAAGCAACTTATGCATAATCTGTCACAAAAAGAGTGATACCAGTATTATCACATCCAAATATAAATAATTAGCCATACTGTTACCTTTCTTTTTCTTCCTCTTCTAGCAGCTTTAGGAATAGACGCATCACCTGTTTTCACCACATCCTGTGTAAATTGAAAATGGTGCTGAGTTTTAACAGAAGAAAGAAATCTTATGAAGTGATAAAAACACACTGTTCCCCTGATTTTTAATTGAACTCAGACAAGCCAGATTAAAGTTTGCTCTCTGCCAAAAGCTTAAATTCCTGTTAATTTCAATGAGAAGTTTTAATCTGCGTCAACAGATACGGAGTTTTACAGCTTAAACTGCAGTTCTGAGACTGTCACACTAGCAGTAACTGTATGTAGCTTCCCAGTACATAAAAATATTTTTTAATTAACTGACATAACATTAAAATGTTCTTTACTATGCAGGAAAAGATGAGCTTTCACATACTTCTTTATTGTTTCTTTCAGAAGGTACATCATCTTCCTTCAAAGTATTCATCTCTTTTTCCTCTTCTTCCATTATTGTACTTAAGCTGTTATCCCTCTTAGTGGGCAACTGCAAACAGAAACAACACAGAGTCAATGGAAAAGTACTTTGAAGAAACAAAAGTTAAATGAGCACATGGCTAATAACCATCATGCTGCTTTTCTCTTTTCAGTCTCCCTGTATACACGCTTCTTTCTTATGTACACTTTGAAAGTATAAGGCAGGACCACTTTCAAACATATTGCAGATTGATGTATTCTGATAACTACGTATTATGATGGAAATTCAAGACTGTTTTGTTATTATGATAATGTAACTACTTTTTCACTGCATCACCTTTACGTGAGTATTTCTAAATGTTCATGCCAAGATTCAACTGAATCAGCTCAGGCATACAGATGGATTGCAGTCACAGACATCTATCAAAGACTATCACTATTAAACAAAGACTTCATGTAGACCACAAACAAGTTGTTTAATCATGTGAGTCAGTAATTAGTGATAAATGGTCTCACCTAACCTGTGCATTTTTCTTCTTTTTTTACACCTTAAAATACTAATTTTCATTTTAGACAAGCAGGTAGATTTGAACATCAAGTTTGTAATAAATTACTTGGAGATAATCAACATTTTTCTTGTGGTCTAGGTATGCGCATTTTTCTTTTTCTTCTTTTAAATTTCTTTTCACATTCTCTACTCTAATGCTATTGCTTTGCCCAACTTTCAAGCACCTATTATGAAATTCCCTTTAATAGTAGCTACAGGTCTTAAAATTTCAAAATTGAACGAAGTATCACAGGCAGGGGGCTATCACATAATGTTGATAATCACTTACTGCCATATTATATAACAGAAGGCTTTGTTGTGTTTTTGTTCACTTTTTTCAGAGTGCAACTTTAAGTACATTAAAACCACAAGAAGTCAGAGTACAATGGTTAGAAGCATATTATAACTACATCAATATCAATAGCAAAGGACTAAATCTGCTACAGACATTGTCTTAAACTGGTAAAATGATTGAGACTCATTACATAAATCTATCCCTTCAAGACATTCCGTTCCATTTTGGTGTTCAAAGGGCTACGTATGGTCTTTGTATTTTTCTTTCAGAGAGCTAGATCAGGACAGCCAGGAAGCACTCCTCAGTGGAAACATGATGACATTGACATATTCACTCACACAAGGTGCTTGCTGCATACATTGACAACGAAGCAAACTGATGAACTGGTCCAGCACAAAAAAAAAATAATAAAGTTTTCCCTTCGCAGTAGCAAATGCTGGGAGAAAAATGCTTTTATCAACGTTGTTCATAGGCAAGAAAGAAGAATAACAACTGGTTTACTAATTCTATGAGGAAATTACATATTGAAAAGTGTTCCTGAAGTATACTTGACAGAACCCAAATTAGACGGACCTTCCAAACGTGCTGGTACAAAATTACGAACACTCAAAGCAGCAACAAGTTGGGAGAAATAACTCAAATGCCTCCACAGTTTCCAACTCAACACAACAACTTCTGACACCTATTTTTAAATGGAAAGTCTTTTTTCCTCTTGAAAAACAAGCTTAGAGCTCCTAGACAATCCTCCAGGAGGTATATTCAACTATGTATTAAGTACACTGGAAATTCTTCAGTTTCAATGCTAAAGGACAGCCACCTACGCCTACAGTAAAACTACACGAAAGCTTGACAAATAATCAACAAGAAATCTAGCATAATTGAGACAAGTCTATTCAAGAGTTAGACACTTGTTTTAAGGGCACTGACTGTTCTGTAGTGTATTAATTTCCAGAAGTGACTTAAAAATAAATGAGATGCCATAAACTTATCAATATCAACTGCATCACATTTTTTGTCATTTTAGCATTCTAGTCTCTTTCAAGGAAAAAGGAGATGACAACAACTCTTCCACACTGTATGGAAAATAAAAGACGTGAACAAAACAAAACATTCAAGAATAGAGAAAGTTCAAAGCAATGTGCTACACTCTGTTATCATTAAGAAAGCAGTAAGCTACAAAGATTCCCCTCTTAAAATGCAGACTATGTACAGCAGCAAGAGGCTTGAAAAAAATGGTATTTCAGACAGAAATGCATTTTGTAAGTATGAATACAATATATTTAAGAACATAATTTGTTTCAGAAAATTTCAATGTGTGCACACGTTGACAAGGCAAAGAAGCTAAACCTTGTCTGTATAAATTACCAATTACTCACAAGGCACTTCCCTGACTCTGAATTCAGTTGATACAACTATCTTTTTATCCGTTATATATTGCCTTTTCTATCTGTTCCCATCGCAGTGTGTGGTGTAATTCAAACTGACTCGACTGTTCAGGCAAATACACTGAAAAACTCTTTCAGTCCCAAAAGAACTTAACTTCTCTTCAGCTTTTCTTAGTTCTCTTAGGCTTTTCAGGGGAAAATATTGTAACTGAATAGACAGTTGTACCAGACGATGATATTACCAAGTCTTCAAAGAGAAGAAGGTAATCTTAAAGTTACATGTTGGCAATCATTTTGAATTTAATGTACCTAGGAAATACTAATACCTATATTAAGTCTCATAATAACCAAATGTGAAGTAGTTACGACAGGAAAGTACAGTTCAAGTATTTATATAAAAATTTGACAATAAGGTTTGACTTGAAAGGTTGATAGTAAAACAAAACACAAATTCTATCACTTACTTTTAGGAGAGAAGACTTTCTCCTTTTGGCTCCTGATTTTTCTTCATTTCCCCCAGCAGAATCCTGACCGCTTTCTTGAAGAGTTTCTTTGATAGAAGTGCTAACAGATGGATGGGACTTCAATAGAAAAACATGGCAATTGAAACAAAAATCACTTTCTGAATTACCGAATAACTACACTGAGAGGTGTTCTGCCACCTGTAAGTTACCAACAAAAACATTAGCCTAAGGAATCCTTTATGGGAATCTACAAGAATATCGAAATTTATCTATTTCTTTAATTTTCAAGCATATAAATTTAAATTATATTTTCATTATCAAACTTTCAAGTTCTAATGTTATACTGATAATAAAACTACTGCAATGCGAAAGAGCAAGATTTTGCTTAAACATAACTTGCACGGCTCCTGTCAAGAAACACTTATTTAAAAGAGCTGTCAATCTTAAATGAGCAAGAGCCAGCTACCAATTCCTGAAAACACGAGCAGAAAAAAACAAAAGCTAAAACTGAAGTCAAGGACATGGTAATTGACAAGGTAAAGTCAGAATTACTCTTTTAAATTCCATTACTTTGTGGATAGCATTCCCACTCTTGAATATCAGCTCCTTCGAACAACGCTGGCAGAACTCCTCTGACTCTTAGTATTTCCCCCTCTGAGGAAGTGGTTTTGGATTTAAGCCCAAGCCACAAGCTCCCTTCTACCCTCTACCTTCCTCACTAGCAGTTACAAGCAACATCTGTGAAGTATAAACACTGCTTTCAGAACATTCCAGCCAGCTCTGGCAGTTGAACAGAAACGGCAGCTCTCAGAAGGACTTATCAAAACAAAATATACTCAATAAAGAGATATAAAAAAAAAAGGGGGGGGGAGTTAATTTCCCTCTAGGAATAGCTAACAAGTCTGTCACTTCAATATTGTCTTGTAGTCAAAATAAAAGCTTGATTTTGCCAACATCTCCATGTGACTACCCCCTCCAGCCTTCTGTTCTGAGGCCAGACAAAACACTCCCTCCTCACACTTAATATTTAGACTCTGACAACTGAGCCATCTTTACGGCTACTGTCCAGTACTAGTTCTTCATTTAACTCAAAGAATGTTTGTTTTAAGCCAAAAGGCTGTACATGTATCACATGCAGACGTCACCTACGTAAACTGCAATGTTATCAGTAGGCCATAACGTATCGCCCTGCTTCAAAGCATCATCGGAAAAAGAGGGCCTCACTTACCAGTTTACTAATGTTACCTTCCCTCTAAATCTTCACAGCCTACCACCACTGCCCTCAACTCCAGGCCAGCTTGCTGCCGGCACTGACCTTCTCTCACTGGCTGTCCTGTCCTGTCAATGACATGACGCCTGCTCAATGACAATGTCCTGCTCAATGACATGACGCCTGCACTGGGCAGGAGGGACACCAGGGCAAAAGAGATGCTGGGGAAAGAACAAAGGCACAAGAGGTGTCCCCTGAGCCAGGCTCAGAGCCCAGAGGAGCTGCCTGAGCAGGGGCGAGGAGGTACACCTAGTAACTGCACCTACATCACCTCACCACAGGGACTGACTGTAACGTGTGGCAAGGGGACTTGACACCAGCAAGGGTGGAGCAGAAGCATACAGAGGGAAGGCTGAGGCATTTTTCTCTAACCTGTTTGTCTTTGTTTCTCATTGCACAGATCTGTAACAAAAAGCTTGTGTTAATTGCCTAAATTGTGCAGAATTACCTTACTTGTTAGTGTTTTGTGGCCTGTGACATAGCCCTTTTTGATCTCTAAGGCCCCCCCTCCCATTTTGCCAATTTCAACAACTCTGCTACTACTAATACTAGTTTCCTATAAACTTCCATAAAACTGCATAGGTAACTAAATCAAACTCACATGCTTGCTTTCCTCCCTGGATTACAATGCCTACTTAACTTAAAAAGACGTCAGTTGTTAACTGTGACAGCCACAGAGATTTTGCCTATCAGACAGATGAGCATCTTCCTCTTACTACTTGAAGGGAGAATTCTGCGTGTACTCATTTCTTCAGCTTATTGAGGATGTTGCCTTAGCATCATACTCTCAAACAGGAGAGCCGTCACCTAGTCAAATAGCAGGGAACTAACAACAAAATAAAACAAGGTACCACTTAGTCTCATCTTTGTGAACTGTACATTACCCGCAAAGTATTGAAAAAAAATAAAGCTCATTTCAGCATACAAGCTGAAAATAAATAAAACAAACAAAATAATATCACCCTACAATTCTCTTATTATAGGATAAAACGGGACATTCTTCCATCTTAGCTATGGATCTCTGAGGGACAGTGACATAATACTCCATTCTGCAAATTAAACACCAAACATGGTGTTTTGTGAAAAGCCATGGAAGACATATGACTCGTTTACTTGAAAGCATCAAATATCGTCAAAAAAATTCCTTTAAAGCAGGCCCTTACTGCTGGCTTTATTTCATCTCAAGTAACCCTTACTCTGCCTGTTTTACATTCAGATTTCTTTTACAGAATACAGCTATTTGCAGGTGTTCTCCTTCGGCAACAAGAATTGCATCCATGTAAAAAAAAAAAAATGAGCTCACTGAATCCTATGGGCTTGATTTGCTCCAAGTAATGGTTCCTTTTAAGAATGGATAACAAAGAGAAAGGTATCAAAACAAAATGCTTTCTAAAATTAAGGTGAAAATTCAGAGGAAAATTTCATAAATCACAGAATATCCTGAGTTAGAAAGGACCCACAAGTATCATTAAGGATGCTCCCCACGACCACCCAAGAAAGTCAAACCACGTGTCTGAGAGCGTTGTCTGAACACTTCTTGAACTCCAGCAGGCTCAGTGCCTTGACTGCTACCCTGGGCAGCCTGTCCCAGTGCCCAACCACCCTCTGGGTGCAGACCCTTTCCCTAATCCCCAGCCTGAACCTCCCCTGTCCCAGCTCCATGCAGTTCCCTCAGGTCCTGTCGCTGTCCCCAGAGAGCAGAGCTCAGCGCCTGCCCCTCCGCTCCCCTCCTGAGGGAGCTGCAGGCCACGATGAGGCTCAGGGCTGAGCAAACCAAGGGACCTCAGCTGCTCCTTGTACGTCTTGCCCTCTAGGCCCTTCACCATCTTTAGATGCTTTCTAATAATTTAATTTAATTTACACACTGTGTTGCGTAAATTGCACTTACTCAACGTGAGGCTGCACCAGCACAGAGCACAGCAGGACAATCCCTTCCCTCGACCAGCTAGTGATGCTGTGCCTGATGCACCCCAGGGCACAGTGGCCCTCCTGGCTGCCAGGGCACGCTGCTGGCTCATGTTCAACTTTACATTGACGAGAACTCCCAGATCCCTTCCTGTGGGGCTGTTCCCCAACCTCTGGTCCCCCCAGACTGTGCGTACAGCCAGGGTTGCCACGTGTCAGGTGCAGAATCTGGCATTTGCTCTTGTTGAATTTCATGCAGTTGGTGATTGCCCAGCCCTCTCGTTTGTCAACATCTCTGTAAAGCCTCTCTACCCTCAAGGGAGTCAACAACTCCCCTGAGTTTCACGTCATCAGCCAACTTAATTAGCAGACCTTTAAGTGCTGGTTCCAAGTCATTTATGAAAACATTAAAGAGAAGTGGCCCTAAAATGGAGCCCTGCAAAACCCCACCAGTGACTGGGCACCAGTCTGATGTAACCCCATTTACAAAACACTTTGAGCCTTTATTTACCCCATTCATAGAACCATAGAATGGCTTGGGTTAGATGGGATCTTAAAGATCATCTAGTTCCAACCCCCCTGCCATAGGCAGGGATGCCACCCACTATATCACATTTGCCAGGGCCCCGTCCAGCCTGTCCTTCAATTCCTTCATTCATTCTGTAAAACTGAATATATGTAAGCAAATTAGTAACCATGGCCCTGTAATTCGTTTACTTTAACACTTAAGACATCCCCAAGAACAGTTTCTTCTTTCAGCATTTTTAAAGATCACTTATAGAAACAGAATTTAAATACTACTTGTGCAAAGACTGTGTATTTCTAAACGTTTTTTCTTGTGTGTTTCTAAACAAAAAGGCAGTGGCAAAAAAACAATCCAGTAGCTCTAGACAGAACCTGAGTAGTTCACAGAACCTGCTAAAGAACTGTTACAGAAGCTGGACTGAAGTGTTTGAATGATACTGAAAAGGTATAATGGACTTTCCCCATAGCAAAGTTGCTAGACTAAGAAACTAGTCTGTATACATCTGTTGGCAATGTTTTTTCTGCCTCCAGTTGGAAAAGTATTTAGAAATGCCTGAGATGTTAAGAAGGCAACTCAAAGTACCGCTTAGCTGAAGTTATTGATCCCCACTATGAAATAAAACACTGGAAGGCGTTGCTGTCATTGGTTATTTATACCCACATATATTTTCAGGTTGTTAGAAGTGACTGATAACATAAAACTAAGCTATGGTTCACTATTTCCTCAGCCACCCAGGCAGAACCTCTCCTACGCTGCCACAAATGAAACAGCAGAGGGTCTAAGGACTCATTTTTCAGTAGGAGAAAAAAAGAAACTGTCTTATTAATACAATGTTTCTCTGTTGTAAGGGGATTAGCATCCAGGGGCAGAAAAAGTGTACATCCAGAGTACAACCTCTTTTCTGCTGACTCTTGCTCAGATTAACTCTTGATCCATCCTTCAAACTAGAGACGCAGTAGCTTGGGATATCTTTAGGAGCAGGAGTTAACTGGTGCAGAAATGGCAGTCTGGTATGTCAAGTAGGAGCAGAAAAAAAATACAGACACCAATTGTTTTTTATTATTACCACAGTAATGTCTAGAGGCCCCAGTATGTGATCAGGGCCCACTGTACGTACCAAAACCAAGAAGCTATAGAATGTTCAGAGAAGACAACAGACAAAAAGGATCAAGACATTTTTTTTCTTTTAAGAAGAAGTTTAGGCCTTTTTATAAGTAGAGCTGCTTAGATCCAGTTTAAGCTTGGGACATCTACCAAGATGTTAAGAAACAGAACTACTGACAAATGAAAACTTAATTGAGAGTCACATAACAAAGGGGCAAAAACCAAGAATCACATTACTTCCAGCCACTATAATGAAAATACAGTGTACTACAAAAGCATGCAATGAAATCTTACACAGGTATTTGTGGAGAAAACCACTTGGGCTTAGATGACAGGAAGAAGTAAAATGACTGAGATTACTAATGACTGAGTAAAAACTGATAAAAATCACTATTTTTTAAGTACAGTTGTACGGTTCTGAATATGACTTGACATCTGCTGTGATAGAGCAACATTGCAAAAATATGTTCAACTTTCAATAGTGATAGACTTATGCTCTGAAACTGTCAACATGAGCTTCATGAGCTTACTGTAGAAAAATAAAATTTCCACTTATATGAAAGTCTCTCATGCTATAAAACTAGAGATAAATTTAAAAAAAAACAGTGTAACCTACAATTGAGTGTCAATGATTCTTTATCCTAGAACAGTAAATATTCATTGCCTTTTTTTTCCCCCAACAGTACAATAACAACTAGTTGCAGACTTTGCATAACTTACCTGCTGATGAGAGAACTTCACTCTGGGATTATTGTCAATTTCCCACAAGCCTTCATTAAAGCCCTTTCTTTTATTTGGTTTTCCATATTTCTCTTTATTTTCAGAGTAAGGGAATATGTCCTTTGGTCCCAAAAACGCCCTTCAGAAGAGAAAGAAAAAGTTACCAGGAAAAAAGGTACTCATGTTTTAAATATTTTTTTTTCAAAGGAGAAATAAGCATCAGATATCATTAAGAAGCACAACTCAGCATTGCAGACAATCAATTCTGCTACATAAGCAACTTTATAGTTTTCCCAATTTAACCTTCAACAGCCAAAGTTTTCCATTACTACCACCACATATATGGCCCCTCTCCTTCCTAAGGTGCTGAGTGTCTGGGCAAGAAACAGACAATGCTTCTTAACAGATAGCAGAAGACAACCAACTACTGTAAACCAGAACAATTTTTTAGTTATCTTGTGAATGAACAGAGAGAGCACATGCTTTCTTTAGAAAAACAGGCTTAAGCGTTAAGAGTAAAGAATTCTTATATCCTGACTATATAATACAAGAGAACAACAACAAAGCAGAATTAGTTCCAAACTAACAAAGAAAATCTTTTGAATTTACTAAATTAGAAACAATGTAGTTAAAAGACAAAATTCAAGAAGAATGTTAAGTGTATCAGGCATGAAGAGCACTGGAAGGCAGTGCCTAGTCACACCTGAATGTATTTGACTGCCCAGGTCCTTAAGAATACTGTGAATTCAGCATTACTTCAGTAACTTCTCAGTTTCTCAAGATAAGTCTTCATCACTTTATTTACTGAATTGAATAAAACTTTAAGCCTTTCCATAAGATTCTTCCTCAACCCCATTCTTGGGGAAGTAAATATTGCAGTTTACATTTTTTTAATTTAATTTACTCTTAGAAGAGGCCTTCAGATAGCTTGTGCGTCTTTTTCACACAAACTGACAACATCCCTGCACAACACTACCCCTACTGTAGTCTGTGTAACTAAAGCTATCAGCCTAGCTTTTCTTGTATGTCAAAGTCACAGTATCCACACTATTTTCTCTAAGCTAGGCTTAGGAGAACGGGGTAACAAATTATTGAGGACAAACATTCTGGTTTATGCTGAAGACCATCAAAGCCTGTATAGTTACTGCTCTACTCCCAATACTTTTAAAGTTCGAACTTCAATGTAGCAACCCATACACCGCTAAAACAAAGATGCCACTTTGAGTTTCATTCTTTTTGCTATGTGTCTGGATGCAGTTGTCTGACATGAGACTCTAACCTGAAAAGTTGCAGGTACCTGCTTTCTAAAGTAATGGCTCAATGAAAATGATACAGATACCTCTAATCCTCACTCTATTTTCTTCGTCATCTTTAAAAAGATCTAATTGAGACCTACACCCTACTACACTAAAAGACAAAATGTTATCTAGGAAGCTTAAGCATCTCCTGCTCCAGCAGTAGAATACTTACCTATGTGCACAAAGCATTATGTAAACCACTGAGAGATCAGACTGCAAATTACCCACCCCTTTTCAAGAGATGGTTATAGTCAGTTCAGCCAGCATGGAAAACACACATCTGCAGAGTCGCCTTAACCAGTGTCCTGGTTTCAGTTAGGACAGAGTTAATTTTCCTCCTAGTAGCTAGTAGGGTGCTGCGTTTTGGATTAGGATGAGAAGAGTGCTGATAACATATCGATGTTTTAATTGTTGCAGAGCAGTGCTTACACCAAGCCAGGGACTTTTCACCTTCTCACTCTGTCCTGCCAATGGGCAGGCTGGGGGTGCAACAGGAGCTGGGAGGGAACAGACCCAGGACAGACCCAAACTGGCCAAAGGGGTATTCCATACCATATGGGGTCATGCTAAACAATAGACAGGGGTGGCTAGCTGGGGGAAGGAGGGCCGGACTGCTTGGGGTTAGGCTGGGCATCAGTCAGCGGGTGGTGAGCAATTACACTGTACATCACCGGTTTTGTACATATTATTTTATGTCCTAATAAACTGTCTTTATCTCAACTCACAGTCTTTCATTTTTCCATTTCTCTCCCCCATCTCAGAGAGGGATGGGGTAGGGTGAGCAAACAGCTGTGTGGTGCTTAGCTGCCTGCCAGGTTAAACCAGATCAACCAGAAAAAAATACTGGGGAGACGGACAAATGGAAACTGGACAGTACAAAAATAGGAATCATTGCCTCCTTTCTTCCCTATTCCCTAAGAAGAAATGTTTTTCCAAGATTTGTATGGCTTTACTATATGTATTGCTCAAGCTTTGAAAACCATCAGGAACTCTCAACCATGAAGAAGAGGTCATGTAGCATACTGGGCTGGTATATTTAAAACCCCATGCACCAAAAATGAAAGAGAAAACTTAGTGTAGAGGCATTACCCTAAGACACAGGTTCTAGAAACTACATTTTCAGTGTGGCCATCTGCAATGATGTCATACACTAGCACAACGGACCCAAATAAAGCTCTCATTAAAATAACTTCTTATTTTTTACTCTTTCAGGATGTTGCTACATTAAGACAAAGACAGAAATAAAGATATGTCACCCAAATCCCCAAAGCCTATTTTAAGAAGCAAATACCCATTCACTGAACATAGGTAGTAACGCGATTGTTATTCACAGGTATATGCTGTAAGCAAAAGTATGATTGAAAAGCAGGAGAGTTTCACCTGTTACCACTCTAAGGAGCACTACATAAATTACATGTTTAAAGAACAAGACAGGTGGGTGTCTGACACAGAAGTTTCTCTTATATTCATAGTAGAAACTATGTTTCTCCTATGTTCATGGAATAGAGGAGCATAGGATACTGAAAGGCAGTAATCCTTAAACTACAGCCTGCAAAACTAAGAACTAGACTGCAGTAAAACTTTACTAAGAGTGTCAATGAGTGAAGAACAGATTATTTCAAGTTTACCCATGCAAATGAGAAAGAAAATAAAAATTCAAAGCCAAGCATGAGCTAGGAACTTAACTGAAGTTTAAAATGCACCACGATGCTTAAAATTTGCAAGGTATTTCTGAACCTTTTAGGTAAGGAGTTGTTTCTTTCTCCCTCATATTCAATTTGTGCCTGTAAACCTACATAAAACTACACAAAACCCAAGTTCAATCCAGAATGACATACATCAAAGGGGAAAAAACAAAGCAATATTATATTTTTAACTGCCAAAACATTCTGGGAAAAAAAAAGAAAAGATAACCAAATGTACTGTTTAAACTTATTGTTAGAAGAAGTGCATCATTAAGCAAAGGGACAATATGCAAACTTTGCAACCTTGAATTGAATTCCACAACTCTGTTCACCCACAAAAACACACATGCTAAAAATAAACCAATAACTGATCTATTGCCAAGATCAATGGAAAGAAAGTATATAAGCCAAGCACACAAAAAGCTTTCTCATGGGGAAACTGCTTCTCAAAAAAAAAGTAAAGAGTAATCTCAAGAAGCATAGAGGATGCTTGCTTTTTATTTCAACAAGCACTGCATATTCTCTCAACATAAATTATTTTAAAGACATACGCAAAGTAACAGATTAGAGATTTGAATAAATATTTAGTGAGAGGAAGATAAAACCTTCCCACACAATGCAAGAAACTGAGTACTTTTATACCTAACTTCTATTTGTGACCTGCTTATATATAGCAATTGACACTTTATAAAGAGAAAACAGAGGGGAAAATATATATATTTATTTTTAAAAATAAATGAGGCAAAGGCAGCACTGAATTTGAAATCTTAAATATCCACACTACAACAAACTCCTACTAAAAAGTAACATGATGATTTTAACAAGACAGAGACCTACATAAAAAGCACTGTATCGACAAGAAAAGTTAGCAGCAGAAATACCCTCAAAACGAGTTTATGATTGCAGAAAGGTAGCACTGTTGAAAGTACCTAAGGACAGATGTTTTGCAGAATAACAGGTATAGAATAACTGCACCTTCTGATTTTTTTTCCTCAAAATCTTAAAAAACACAATACCCATGCCCCCAAACATCTTGGAAGGGAGGGGGGTAGGGATGACTAATGCAGGATAATTTAACTATTTCTCTTTTTTTTTTTTTCTTATTTCATTGTTCTCAGCAATATTTCACTTTCTTTAACAATGTATTTTTGAGAATTTTGCCTACATACAGAGCTTAATTAATGTCTATTACAGAAGAAAAACTCACTGCTCATATCACTTTGGGTAGGATTTTTCTACTGGCATTGAAAAAGTACATAGTATAGTCACAGTCTACCATTTCTATTTTCTTTAATAGCTTAAGCAAGTGTGAAAGTAACATGTCTTGACAAAAGAAAATAATTCAGAAGATGACACGCTACTGAACAGTGTAATTTTAAAAAACAACTTTCAGGTAAGTCATTAAATTCCTATTACAGCATGCTAATGAAATAAAAAAGTATGTGTCTCTTAAATAAGAAGGACTTACGTCTCATGGGTGCCAAAAAAGAATATAGGCATTTTGTTTGCAGGAGGCTTTACTGCTCCCTCAGGAACTTCATCCACCTAAGGAAAACAAAGACCACAACTGAAATCAAGTAACAGTTAATAACGGTCTAAAGGGAGACATCTAGAGCTGTTAGAAACATGGAAAAAAAAATGCTACAGAGAAGTAAACAATGTCAAAAGCATACAATGTCAGAAATAAAACCAATTAAACAACAATAGGAAGTGAAAACACTTCTGGTGTTACAGCAACATAGGACATTGTTTTTCTAAAAGGATGTACATGATGGGCTGCAGGTAGAAGCACGATTTGATTCCATCCAAAAAAACATCTCTCCTTCACCATAAGCCACAACGCCACATCCTCCCCTTATGCTGTAGCCGATAATTGGTCCAAGCCCAGATGTCAAGTACTATGAAAACAGTCACCACGTTTAACAATGAAACAAAACAGGAAAGCACACAAATAATTTTCGATGCCGCCTCTCATCTAGATAGCGCACAGTTAGCCTTTTAGCTGCATTTCCACAGCCATTAAATGCCCGAAGGCAGTCACAGCATTTGCCATGGCACTTCCAGGGAAGGAGCGGGAACAGGAGAAAGAAACGCCCGGGCAACTCACCGCTTGCACCCAGCTTCTTTTACAGGAAAAAGCTACAGGGATGCCCGACTTCAACAGCGAGGCGCAAAACGCCGCCGTTAAGTTCGCGCTCCCCGTCCCTTTGCCAGAGGGGAGCAGCTCCTCGGGGGCCGTGTTTTCGCACAGCCCCAGCCTTTGTTAACGCTAGCACGCAGCGGGCTGAGCACGGCAGCGCTGCTGCCAGCCAGGCTATGCAAATGAGCGCAGCGAGGCTGCGAGCCCGGGGCTGCTGCCGTCGGGAGAAGGCGCCGAGTTCAAGGAGAGGCGCGGGGCAAGGCGGCAAGGGGCCCTGCGGGGCTTCAAGGGAGGGGGGGGGGGGATAGGATGCAGGTGCTGGGCTGCGAGGAGGAGGAGGAGGAGGAGGAGGAGGGAGCGGGCGCCTTACCCTGGCCGGCCAGTGCGGGTACCCTTTCATCTTGGCGAAGATGAGGTCTCCGGGCTTGAAGTCGCGGCTCATGGCTTCTCCTCGTCCTGCGCGACGCGACGCGGCCGGGGCCGAGACGAGGGCTCCCTGCTGCTGCTGCTGCTGCTGCCGCCGCTGCTCCCAGCCGCCAGCCACAGCCCCGCCAGGTGCCGCTGCCGGGGGCTGCGCAGCACAGCGCGGGGCTCGCTACGCGCCGGGACGCTCCGGGCCGCGCCGCTCCCGCCGCAGGCCCCGCGCCCCGGCCCCGCGCCCGGCCCCGCGCCCAGCGCCCGCCCCGCTCCCACAGCGGCCGCCCCGCGCCCTCCGCCGTCCCCCAGCCCGGCCCTGCCCGCCCCAGCCCGGCCCTGCCCGCCCGCGGCACCTCGGCCCCGCCGCGCTGCCCCCGCCCCGCCGCGCCGCGCCGCGCTGTGCCCGGCCCGCCGCCCACCTCCGCTTTTAGCCGCCGCCGCCGCGCGCCCTCCTCCCGCCGAGCCGGGCGCTACCACGCGGCGGCGGATGGGGGAGGGCGGGGGGGGAACCCTCACGGGCACAGCCGAGGAGGGGCGGCCGCCAGCCGCCAGCCTCCCGCCCCGCGCCGCCACGGGACGCGACGCGGGGGGGCCGGGCGGCAGCGCCGGTGCGGGCGGGGAGCGGGCGAACGGGCTCGGTCGGGCCCGGCCCCCCCCCCTCACGGCCCGGCGAGTGGCGCCTTCCGCCGCCTGCGGGGCGGGGGCGCGGAGGCGCGGAGGAGGCGGGGCGGGGGGGGGGGGGGGGACGGCGCTGCCGTTGGCGGCGCTGAGGGAGGCGGCGCGGAGCGCGGAGCCCCCGGAGCCGAGCGGGTGGCGGCTGCCTCAGCGCTGCCCCGGCGCTGCCTTTGTTCCGCTTTGCAGCCCCGTTGAAGCTCGCCCCGCTCCTGCCCCTCGCAGCCCGTACCCCGCTGCCGCTCCGCACGTGCTCCTCGCCCCGTTTGTCCCCTCAACTTCTGCGCTGCCCCCGGCGCTGGTGCCCTCGGGCTCAGTGCCTGCTGCCTGCCTGCCTGGAGGTCTCACGGCGCGGTGCTCGCAGCTCGGCGCCGGCTCGCGGACCTGACAGGACCAAAACCGCTCCCCTCGCACCGTTTCGCCCTCTCCCGAAACGGCGGCTGCCCCCCTGGCTGCCCTGTGGGGGCTGGCGCTTCCCCTGCTGCACTGAAAAGCACCGAGCCCGGCAGCTCGGCGGCGGTGCTGCCCCTTCCCCGTGGTCCCACACAGCACTGCGGCCAGCCCCGGGAAGGAGAGGTGTGAGGAAGAGGCGTAGCACACGCCGTTACTTCTTGCTCCCCGCGCAATGGCATTTGTCGGGCGCTGGCTCCAGCAGCCATCCTCGCCATGGGGCCTCGCGCACAAGGTTTAGGGGCCAGATCTCTGTCGCCTCTCCTCTGTGGCACTGGTGTAGGAGGAGGCGTCCTGGTAAGAAGGCACAGCATACTGCTGTTAGTTTCCATACTGAAACTGAAGTCAGACCCAAGACACCCACTACAGTTGCCACAGAGAAAGTCCTGTTTTGTTCTAGGCTCCCTTCTCCTCTTAAGCAAAAAAAAAAAAAAAAAAAAAAAAAAAAAAAAAAGTAATTTTTAAATGTTAACTCTTTACACATTTGGGGCAGAAGTTGTTTAAAAAATAAGACTAAGGTAGGTTGTACATCTGGAATTGTTTAGCAGAAGGCACCGGTCTGACCAGCAGAAAACTGTAACTGCATTGGTAGTTACTGAGCTCTTCATTTTGGTACATCGAGTCGTTCCAATTTCAGCACTAGGTAAAGTTTCCTAATTTTTCATAAATGCGACAGTGTTGAGTACTGGGAAACAAACAAACAAACAAACATATATTAATATTTTGTTAGGCGGGAATTGACAATCTGCAGGGATTCCCTTAGCTAAATCATTACACTGTTTAGTCATATGATTACATTTGTCTTCCATATCAGATTAAATATGTTCGTCTTTTAGTTTTGAAGCAGTGCTTTCGGAACCTCTTGAGGACATTCCAATTTTCTCAGCCTTTGGAAACATTCTTTTGAATCTGCTATTTCTCAGAAACCAGAAGCCTTGCACATTGTATTTAATTCAGTGGAGAGCTGCTGAAAAAAAATTTTTGATTTTTCCTAATTAAGGAAGCAATTCAAGATTACTTGGTTTTATCAAAAAGTAGGGTGTTCTTCAGAAGAGGCTAATGAGACTAATACATTTTTAAAAGGTAAAGAATACAAAGGTAAATACGATTTAAAGAATGAAAAAATAAAATTGTTTGAGCAAGTTATATTTTGCATGTGATCAGGCTCATTTGTACGTTAAGTAAAGAGACTAAAGACAAACTGTTCAAATATGGACTAAAGTGTTAAGTAAACAGAAGACTGTAGACAAACTGTTCAAATATAGACTAACATGGAATGAAAAGATGTGTATGTTGCACTGCAGACACTGTGCTCGGAAGAGAGTAGCAGGTCATACTGATGCTATTAAGCTTTAAGAAGGGTAGCATCACCAATTTTTAGCAAATGGTTTCATTTTAAATGACAGAATCTGCAGAGCCAGACCTGCCAGCTGGTGCTAAAGTAAGAGGTCAGTGCACTGATAGGCAGCAAGCTATCACAAGCTGTGATAACTTTTTCACAGGTGAAAAAAAAAAAAAAAAAAAAAAAAAAAACTTCTTGTGAGGAGTTGCATTTCTTGAGCTTGTCTGTTTGAAACATTATTTCCAAGTTATTTCCTGCAGGTGTGGGTTAGCTTGCTCTGCAAAGCAGCAGGCTGTCATCCTGTCTGCAAGTGAAGCAGTTGGTTGTACTCTGCTAAGGTGAGAACCATACAGACGTAACAGGTTTTCCCCTTCTTTTTCCAAAACTTCAAGTGCTGCTTCTACACACGCTGTGAATATGTCTCTCTAAAGAATCTATTCCGCACTTAAAAGTTAACATTGAATTCAATCTCTAATACAGTTTTGTTGCTATCTTCCTAAAAAAAAAGCACATTTATCCTGAGTATCCATTGGTTGTAGACTGAAATACTCCTTAAAGAGTGAAGAAACTTCTAAAGCATTTTATGTGGGACATGAATTTTTCAGTAGTGCTGGAAGGAGGGATGTTTTCTTTGCTACATGCATATGTCAGCATTGTTTTGTCTAATGTGGCTTGTGAATCAAGGTCAAAAAAAAAAAAAGAAAAGATGTGCATTCTCTTGGGCAGACAAAATAATTGCTTATTGGTTCTATATCTGGGAAGCTTTTATGGTTAGAAAACCTGTGAGAATTTGTACACGATGTAAATCTCCCCAATTCCTTCCATGTTACCCTATAATTTATATTCCTTTAGTATTCTATGCCTTTTCCACCTGCTTCAATTTTCAAGTACCATCAGACAACAGCAGAGGAGTCCTCACTCACTACCATGTTTTCGATCAGCAAGGAAATGCTGTTATTAAAATAATTGTAACATAATGATTTTATTATTTTTTTTTTACTGTTACACACCTGGACAAAGAACTTCATTGGCTTGTTTACAAGACAAATCAACCACATAATGCAGATGTAGAAAAAAGCACATCTAAAAACAGATTATACAGATCAGATCACAAACTAGAGATCAAGTTTCGAGACCCCTTGGAGGGTGTGAAATAATATGGAGCTTTTTGTCTCTTGCAATTTAAACTTCAGTCTATGCTGAAAGATATTAGTATCAGCTTAATATTTCACCATGCATTTTAGGAAATCTCAGCCCAAAGTTGCATTTTTGCAGTTAAAAGTGACGGGAAACAACTGCAGGTTAAAGTCATAGGGGACCTCAACTACTACAGTACTTGTGATAATGAAGTAAATCATGTTGACCTGTAATCCAAAGCAATTAGCTGTACTTTGAATTCAGTATGAGTGTTTTCCTGAGTGGGGACCAACTGCAGTGCTGTGGTTAGTATAGGCTGATTTTGACTTTACAGATAACTGTCCTTAGCGTAATTTCTGTCCTGTTGGGGAATTCCAACTAGAAAAAAGAATAAACGATTTTGTGTTTGCTTATGTATTTATTTAATAAGTGTAATAAATTTATATACACATAACAGATACCATGTTTTCCTTTCAATCACTAATAGTATTTCCTGAGAGATTTTTGAAACTACATAATCGGAAACCTTTAGATTCAAAAGACTGAGTTAAAGAAAAGATTAGGACTCGATTCTGTTTGCTTCCACTTGTTACATCCAGACTAAACAGTCGCACCGTATCTGGAGACGGAGCCGCCAGACCAAACGCTGCCGAGAAAGCCTCAGAGGAGACGATGCAACAAAGCTCCCCTTAGTGTTCAGAGGACGGTATTTACCTACGCCACAGGACAGCGCAGGCAAGCAGATGGATCATTCCTGCGTATCCAGTGCTGAACATGGCACCTATACAAACTCTGTGGGGCTTGCTGGACGCTTGTATACCCAGCCTTCACGCGCACCTAGGCTGGTAATTGGGGCCAGCTTCGATTACAGCTAAATGAGGTGATCCCTTCTAGAATGATAACTGAGTTGTCCAAAGAAGATTGTTGTTTTCTGTGTTTTTAATAATTGCCCATTCTGTGCTCTGTCTGTCAGGATATCCAGTCTCTTCAGTGACCTGCCTGGGCTGTGACAGTGGCAGCCCGGACTGCGCGTTCTCAGATAACCTGCCCCTATCTGGTGTGATATATGGAGTAATAATTTGAACAGGAACCTGGAAGGTTGAGTAAAGTTAAGCGTAAAAGAACTTGAAGTACATCGGGGCATAGCTACCCTTTGGATGCTAATTGTATGTGTGTTATACCCAAAACATCTTGAATTACCATAGTCCCAAAATTTTAAAATAATAAGCAGAATAATAGGGAAATATACCTAGAGGATTGGTTATCTGCTTTGAATCGAGCTCCCACTAACTCATGGAAAAGTTGAACACAGGCAGAAGAGCCATTGGGTGTGTAAACCTGGACCATTTCCTAAGAAGCATCAGGGAGAGGGCAAGACCAGAGGAGGGACCAGTGCCGCGGCTCAAGAAGGTTTACCAAGGGCTGCAACCCCTCAGGGTAATAACCAACAGGTAACATGGCCTTTACCAGACCTCTTCTAATTACATGCATAATTCTATTGGTCCAGGGGCATTCTCAGAATTGTAGTGAATATATTGTTAACACCCGGAGAGGAAGAATTCAGGAATGAACACTAGTATATCATACTATCTGTGCCTGTAAAGGGGAAGAATTAAACCCATGCTATGTGAACCAGAGTATGCTACATGTAATGAAAGTAATAAGATAACCTGTTATGATCCCAAAGAGGTCCCTTATCAATGGTGGATAGAGGTAAGAACTAATAATGAAGGAGGAAGGTTAATTGGGAAAAGTCACACCACTACAAACCTTAGTAAGCCCTTACCAATCGAATTGGATGTGTGTGATGCTGTTAGTGATAATTATTATACACCCTGTGGAACAATGAGTTGAGTGAAATATTCTAAATATGAGGTGCTGTGCTTAATTCCTTGTATTACACTTTTACAGAAAATAATAATCCAAGGAATGCAGTTTACCACAATCTTGGTGGAAAGTCCTCAAGAAGACAGTCTCTCTTATGGCTGAATTGGCCAAATTCAAAGCCAAGACATGAATTAATGTCATTCAAAAAAAGAAGCGGGATTGTGAAATATGGATTAATACTTCGTATCAAGAAGATGGTTGATATTAATAAAGAAAGGGGTGATGTGGGAGTGTGGCCGTGGGGGTCAACAAGCCCCATGATTGGTAATAATATCAGAGTCTTAATGATGAGGCCATCAGGAATGTAAAAGAGTTTAGAGAGCGCAAAGAAGGGTGATTCAGGAGACTCCATGCAGTCTGGGGTTGCTTGTTCTCCAGTCATTAAGGCATGGAAGTTGCTGGGTGTTTGCTGGTTATTGGGCAAAGTTGCTTGACAAATGAAGAGTTGCTTGAAAAGGACTGCTGTGGGGAGAAGGGTATGAGAGAGGAGCCTGTCCTCGAGATAAAAAAGGCAACATGATGTAATGAAGTTATGTCATCACTAAACGATCTATCATCACTATGCGATCGCCAACCGCATGAAGTTCAATAAGAGCAAGTGCCGGGTCCTGCACCTGGGACGGGGAAACCCTGGCTGCACGTACAGACTGGGCGATGAGACGCTGGAGAGCAGCCTAGAAGAGAGGGATCTGGGGGTCGTGGTAGACAACAAGTTGAATATGAGCCGGCAGTGTGCCCTGGCAGCCAGGAGGGCCAACCGTGTCCTGGGGTGCATCAAGCACGGCATCGCTAGTAGGTCAAGGGAGGTGACTGTCCCGCTCTACTCTGCGCTGGTGCGGCCTCACCTCGAGTACTGTGTGCAGTTCTGGGCACCACAGTATAAAAAGGGCATGAAACTGTTGGAGAGTGTCCAGAGGAGGGCTACGAAGATGGTGAAAGGCCTGGAGGGGCAGACGTACGAGGAACGGCTGAGGGCACTGGGCCTGTTCAGCCTGAAGAAGAGGAGGCTAAGGGGAGACCTCATCGCAGTCTACAACTTCCTCGTAAGGGGGTGTCGAGAGGCAGGAGACCTTTTCTCCATTAACACCAGCGACAGGACCCGCGGGAATGGAGTTAAGCTGAGGCAGGGGAAGTTTAGGCTGGACATCAGGAAGGGGTTCTTCACAGAGAGAGTGGTTGCACACTGGAACAGGCTCCCCAGGGAAGTGGTCACTGCACCGAGCCTGACTGAATTTAAGAAGAGATTGGACTGTGCACTTAGTCACATGGTCTGAACTTGGGTAGACCTGTGCGGTGTCAAGAGTTGGACTTGATGATCCTTAAGGGTCCCTTCCAACTCAGGATATTCTATGATTCTATGATTCTAAAGAAGTAGGAAAAAGGAATGAATAGGGACAGGCTAGCAGAACAGGGACCAGGACGGGAACAGGCACATTGATCGCCTCATGAAGATAGGTTCGGCCAAACTCAGCAAACTGCTCAGAGAAGCTCGTACAGAAAGTCACTGGAAATTGCACACCAGAGCTGGGAAGAAGCTCAAGCTGAGAGAAGCAACACAACTGCCCTCGCTGGTAGGCAGCTGCGCATTATGGGGAATCATACGTCCTTAGAAACAAAGACTGTCCTGGTAACCTTACAGCTTATTCTCCTTATTAACAATCAGACAGTTTATGAGCCTGAAATATGGGACCAAACTGAGGTCAAGGTGTGGGACTCTACTACTAAAAATGACAAGGCTGCGGTGGGATTGCTCGGCACCTGGCGAGCAGTCTCTGAGGCCTTAAAGAGCCGTGTGGGGCCACAACCAGAAACGTGTGGTTTGCCAGGCAGTGAGGGAGCTGCGGGCTCGTTTACTGATCCTTCTGCTATGCCATGGGCCCCCCGCCGCTACTTTGCCCCATCTCAGGCCTTTGCTTTTATGCCCACTGGTGACCTGGATGTGCCTTTTGACCCAGGCCCTATTGGCCTGGAAAAGGAGACAGAAATGTTTCCCTTCGATCTGGGAGGAATAGGATATATAGGGCCTGAAGGCCGAGTTGCTTAACAACTTAAAGCAAGACATATTGTTCTCATGACTAGCCCTGGAATTCTCCGGTGTTTGTAATCGAGAAAAGGAGTGGAAAATGGAGGCTGTTACATGGTCTGAGAGAAATTAACAAAGTCATGGAAGATTGGGGAGCACTTCAACCAGGATTACCAACTCCAGCTATGCTCCCCCAGTCATGGACATTAACAGTAATAGGCTTAAAGCATTGTTTGTTAAACAGTTGACTTTTAAAACTTTGCCATGTTTATGTTTCACTTGATACTTTTTCTGATTATACATATGTATAGGCGTACTTGGGTTTAGTATGTAAAAGCAATGTTCTGTATATTTAGGAAGTTTAATGTTCATGTGTGTGTGTTGGTAGAGAGTAGATTCCCTGTGCACCCAGTGCTGTTTACTTGCCTTTTATAAATATTACTAAATTCAGATTGAGTTGTATCTTCATTTATAACACTGGGCTGGGTATTTGCTGAGATTAACCTGCCCGCTTGTGGATCATGCATTCCCTCAGATCTCCCTCTAATCACAGTTACGGGTGATAGATACACCATAGTGTATTTTTCCTTCAGGTGCAGGGGAGCGCCTATTCAGAGATGTTCTGTGAAGAGCTCCGTGTTTTGCCGAGCGGGGCTGGTGACAGCTGTGAGGTGACCTTGCTGAGGCACACTCCCTGCAGGGGACCCAGCTTTCTCGGGGTCTGCAGAAGTTCGCCACAGGAATAGGAAAATAACCCATTTCCGACTGCTGGCTACCACAGCCTCACTGTGCATCTGCGTGTGACGTTAGCGGCACTTATGGAACACTTTGATGCAGTTTTAACTCTCTTCAGCCCGTGCCACGCTTCCCAGAAGCACACGGTGCCTGCTCTGTGGCACACCTTGGGTGGGCTGTGGGTCCCCCCACCCCGCCACGGCCCCGTTCCCCTTCACACCCGGCCGAGCCCCCCCCCACCGCCGGCCGAGGCGGGAGCCCGCGGCGAGCGCCCCCGCCCCGCCCCGCGCATGCGCAGCGTCCCTGTGACGCGCCGCGGCCGCGTCTTCCCCGCCGGGCCCTTAACGACCGAGCGGCAGCGCCGGCAGCCCAGAGGTGCGGCGGGGCGGGACCGGAGCGGGAGGGTCGCGCCGCGCCGCGCTGCCCTGCGCCATCGCTACCCCCACACACGCAGGGTATCGCCGCCCGCCCGGCGATAGCCCAGCGTCGAGGCAGAGCTTCCCGGCACCGTGGGCTCTCGGTGAGCTGCGCTTCGGGCTACCAACTTCCCTCCCCCCCTTTTATTTTATTTTTTCCTTCCCCAGCCTGGAAGCGGCGTGCCCCGTGGTGTCTGGCTGCAATTAACGGGGAGGACCCCTGGGTCAGTTGGCTAGCAGTAAATGCGCTCGTGTTAGTACAATCTATGTTACCAGCATGTGCCTTATACTGATTTTTTTTTTCCCTGTCATGAGCACCGAATTAAAAAGTTTCCTCTGAAGATGGTCGCGGCTGTAGTTTAATGCTCCTCCTTTCTGCCCTCAGATACTGCTGATGTGCCTGATACAAACACTGATATCTTTAAGCACAAAATAGCAGATTTATGGAGTGGAAGGCTAGGTGTGTTGCTGTGTTCACCTAAACTTGGCTACTGACTGGAAAAGATACCGCCCCCCCACTCCCTCTCACCCTCCTCCAGTGTTTTAAGTATTAGTAATAAAATAACACTCCAGTATTATTAGTACTAAGTACTAGTACTAAGGGAGATACAAAATATCTCCCTTAGTATTTTGGAGATGAATTGAATTTCATAGAATACTGGGATCCTAGAATCACAGAATATCCTGAGTTGGAAGGGACCCATAAGGATCATCAAGTCCAACTCCTGGCACCACACAGATCTCCCAAAAGTCCAGACCATGTGGCTAAGTGCACAGTCCAATCGCTTCTTAAATTCAGACAGGCTCGGTGCCATGACTACATCCCTGGCGAGCCTGTTCCAGTGTGCAACCACCCTCTTGGTGAAGAACCTCTTCCTGATGTCCAGCCTAAACTTCCCCTGCCTAAGCTTAACACCATTCCCGCAGGTCCTATTTTATTCCCCTGCCTCTCCACTCCCCCTCGCAAGGAAGTTGTAGACTGCGATGAGGTCCCCCCTCAGCCTCCTCTTCTCCAGGCTGAACAGGCCCAGTGCCCTCAGCCGCTCCTCATACGTCTTCCCCTCTAGGCCCTTCACCACCTTTGTTGCCCTCCTCTGGACACTCTCCAACAGTTTCATGTCCTTTTTGTACTGTGGTGCCCAGAACTGCACACAGTACTCGAGGTGAGGCCAGACCAGCGCAGAGTAGAGCGGGACAATCACCTCCCTTGACCGACTAGCAGTGCTGTGCTTGATGCACACCAAGATACGGTTGACCCTCCTGGCTGCCAGGGCACACTGCTGGCTCGTATTCAACTTGCTGTCAACCAAAACCCCCAGGTCCCTCTCTGCAGGACTGCTTTCCAGCATCTCGTCGCCCAGTCTGTACTGATAGCCAGGGTTGCCCCATCCCAGGTGCAGGACCCGGCACTTGCTCTTGTTAAACTTCATGCTGTTGGTGATCGCCCAGCTCTCCAGTCTGCCCAGATCTCTCTGCAAGGCCTTGCCACACTCGGCAGGGTCAACAACTCCTTTAAGTTTGGTGTCGTCAGCAAATTTGCTCAAAACACCTTCTAGTCCTACATCCAAATCATTTATAAAAACATTGAAGAAGACTGGCCCTAAAATGGAGCCTTGAGGGGCCCCACTTGTGGCCATCCGCCAGCATGATGTGGCCCCATTTACCACAACCCTTTGAGCCCTGCCTGTCAGCCAGTTGTTATCCTCTTAAGAGAATTGAGACTGTAAGGAGTGGAACAGCATATACAGACCAGAAAAGATTTTGTGTTAGAGTTTTTTCTGAAAATTCTGGCAGCAGATATTCTACAAAATGCATATGTTTATTTTTTTTCATCTACAGCATTCAAGCTTAGAGGACTCGCTGTACAGTTCTTTTTGTTGGGTAAGGCTGATTTCAAACTCCAGTTGGTGGTGATTGTTCACATGACACAGTAGCGCTGTTTGGTAACTCTTTGTGAGTGTTGACAAACGATTCTTTCATTATGTTGCTAAGAAAACTAAAGTATGTCTCTGTTACAGGCTTTAATGTTTTTATCGTATGGAAAACAGTAATCTTTGAAGCTCCTCAACTACAGATATTTATAGTCGAAGGTGATGTTGATTTTTCAGAGTTCATAGACGTAAAAAGCTGCATAATGGATATTAGGAGTTCGTCTTCTACAGTCATTCCTGCAGTCCAGGAAGCTAATTGGTGAGCTTTGCTTCTATATTTTGTGGTTCTGGACTATGGTTCATCTCTTTGTGGCTAATTTTCAAGATCCCTGAAACTGTGTAATTCAGACTGAGGAAGAACAAGATGTGATTCATCAAAGCCGTGCCATGCTGATCTAGTCCCCATATAAAAAGTGTTGTTTGAAGATACATGTCATGACCATCTGATGTGCTGGAATTCTCACAGGAGAATTCCAAAGACGTGACTTAGATATAGAAGGAGTTCCTGACTGCAGTCAGGAATGCTGACATGGAGTGACAGAAAGATTCTGCATTAGCTGAGGTGGTGGAGGTCAGCTTTAAGTCTTACAGGCAGGTTGTATTTTTTACAACCTGGCATGTTTGATACTTAGCACAATTAAAGTAAGCTTTAGTTAATTCTGTTTATCTTAGCTGTAACAGCTATTTGCCACTATTTAAAGCCTCATTATACTGAGCTGGCAATGATGTAGGCAAGAATAAGAAAATCCATGATTACTAACTTTGGTTAGGCAGTCAGACTGCAGACTGCTCCTTGACGTAGAGGAATTTAGCAAGATTATACTAAAAGGAATATTAAGAAATAATAATAATAAAATAATCACTGTTACAAAGTTTACACTTTCTGCTAGATATAGAAGAAAAGATAGCAAAAACCTTTTCCTATAATGTTTTGTGTCCACTGTAGCTAGCTGACTTAGGAAGTGAATGTGAATTTAAAGCTTTTGAGTTACAGAAAGGCATTTTGCAGCGTAGAACTCAAAAGCTGTTTCACCTGCCTATGTCTTGAAGAAATTTGAAAAAGTTACTAAAATAGTGCCTTAGATAAAAGCTGTAGCTGGTAAAATAGATGGTTTTGTTCAAAACCTATTACTGATGAACTACGAATGTATGAAAATGGAAATGCAATGTTTTCTCTGAGTTTCTATTAGATTGCAAATCACATGTGAAACTTTCCAGCAATTTTGTGTGGTTTTGTCTTTGATTTAAGCTTCACTGAGCTTTGTACACTAACCCTTTTGCTCTACATATGAACATGGAAGGAAGAATCTCCTACAATACGTGGCATGAAAATACTGCATGCATTGAATTACTGATTATTAATTATGCAGAGAATTACTATATTTAAAGAAGAAAAATGACACATGCACACTAACCCCACCCCACAGCCAAAAAGTAACATAATCATTGCATAGCCTATTTTTCCTTGAAGACTGCAGAGAGAGGAGAGGGGCAATTTGGATTCTGATTTTCTCCCTAACCTGTGCTTTGCTAACTCTGGCCTTCTTTTAGCTGCCTAAAAATGAGATTGATACTTTTTGTATCATCCCTGAATAATGACATGTGTGTCTTTCATCGGTTTTCTCCAGCCATGGAGAAGAGGGGAGGGGAAAATAAGTCTCTGTGGACACTTACACGATGTCCACAAACAAGCTTTTACACAGTTTCTAGAAGCTCCAGCTGTTCAGATCCTTCTTGTTTCCTGCTTAATTTGCCACATCTTCTTACTGCTATAGTTAAGAGTCATATAAAATAGCAGTCCGTGATATTGCTTACTTTGTTGTTGATCTTTTGCCCTTTGAGTGATGTTGATTCCTTTGGATATGGCTACCACAGTAACCCCGAAAACTGGTAATGCACCTATGGTTTTCTCTCAGTGCGCACAGGTTAACACATGATCTTTATCTCCTACAATTATTAAACATTAAAATGTGTTAAATACACAGCACCCCATGAAACAAATACTTATGACATACAGTTATATTGGTCTCATAGGTAAAGTCTGCCTTGGTTTTAAATGAAAATAGACCTAACATTTATTTCATCAAAATGCTTTTTGACCTTTTCTAAGAACTAGAATTTCATCCTTCGTTACTAGTGATGTCTCACTAAGGGTAACAGTAAAAAATCTATGCTATTGTTCTCGTTTTTGACAATGTTCTTGTCTTTTTTTTTTTTTTCTGTTACGTGTATCATCACGTAGGGTTCTGAGACATAGCAAATATTAGTTGTGCCTCTGCACAAACCCAAGGGTGAAGAGGGCTTAGAAAAAAAATAATTAAATCCCAGTGGATTCTGTTGTTTTGCAATTAATACTTATGACTCTTAAGAAAAAGGTAAGATAATGATTTATCATTTTTAATTCAGTGTGAGATGATAGCACCTTGTTGGCTAATCTGATTATGTTTCTCTGTATGGTATGTTTCCTAGTGATTCTGAAAACTTTTGCTTTTGTATGGAGCAACTAGTTACTCCAGCCAGACTTTTTTATTATATATATAGTAAATATAGTATAGTGTGTATATATATATATTTACTATACATATTCATTATATATATATATATATAAAATGTGAAGACTTGAGTTTTAATGCTTGAAATAAATTTAAAAATGGCCAACCTGAAGTTACAGTAATTGCACACAAGATTATTAAACTAGCATATTTTAATGAAATGTTGATTTTTGTACTCAATTTCCAGTCTATGTATAAAAACTTGTTTCTATTATTTTAATATTACTTGTGGTTCCTAAAGACCAATCCTACTGTCAAGTAGTTTTTCTGTTAAATTAAATTCTAATTGAAATGAATATACTAGCTATTTTAGAGGACTAGACCTTTAATAGGTATTATGTTAGTAATCAGTTGTTTATGTGAAATGCAAATGCATGCATCTTTCAAAAATATGTAAAGATTATTTTGATTCCAAATATGTGCATTTGTTACATGATAGGGGTGGTTTTGAGATCATAAGCCATTTTTTTTTTTTATTTTAAAAAAAGAACCCTACTGCAGGAGATAAACAAGAGATGGAATGATGTTCTGAAAGTGCCCTGAAAGATTATTGAATCAATAACAAAGACAATGAGAAACAATAAGAGAACACGTTTTAAAATCAATGTTAGGAAACACAAAACACGGATCTGTTTTCAGTGCCTACAACTACATCCTGTATCCTGAATAACAAGCAATTATATGCAACTCCTTTTTCAAAAAGCAATAGTATGATAACACCTACATGGCATAATTTGTGAATGTTTTGAATTTTTGCCTCACAAACTAATATTGAATTAAGGGACCACTAAAATTTATAAGGAGTATTCATGTATTTTGAAAACATTCATATTTTGCAGCCTAGATAGTGACAAGAATGAGTCACAGTTACTACAAAATAGCGATGAATCAGAATTGGACACTGATGAAGATCTGGCATGGCAACTCTATGAAGCCGAAAAAGAAAAATTAGACATAGCCGTTAAACACCATCAAGAAGTAAGTTTTTTTTTGTTTGGTTTATTTTGCTCTTTTAAGAAATGTAATCTTGTTTCATTAAAGTCATGTTCTTGCATGATGTGTTGAAAGTGCAGTCATTAGCTGAAAACTAATAATAAAGGTGTCACTCTACAGACCTCTCATACCTGTTTTAGTGGCTCTTCTGTCATTGTTAATAAAGTCATTCCAACCTTGGTGCAAATATTCTGCAAGGAAAATTTCTGCCTACCCAGTATTTTGTTAGATAAAATTGCCTAATGGCACAAAAAGATAGATGCCACAGCTTGAAACTAGCTTGATAAAAATAATGTTCTTTATTCTATTTTTTTTTTTTCAGAATATTAGGGTAGCATTTTAATTCTTGCTAGCTTTATGGTTGTTTTTCTTTGTGTACATCAAATCTAGCTAGGGTATCCATTGATGGTCTTGCACTGTCTTACCTTGTACAAATTTGCTATTTTGCAGAATTTGTAGCAAAATGTATAAAGTGCAAATGTTGTGGAATATAATCATAAAATGTCCTGAGTTGTAGGAGACCCACCAGGATCATCTAGTCCTGCTCCTGGGTCTGCACAGACCACCCAAATATCAGACCCGCTGCATTGGCCAAATGCTTCTGGAACCTTGGCAGGTCCGGGGCCATGACCACTTAATTCCGTGGGGAGCCTCTTCCAGTGGACGTGTTTGTCAAACACTTGGCACTTTTTAATGAAAGCTTCATTCACAGGGAGATTGCTTTACCAGCATTACAAAGATTTTTCCTGATGGTGTTGTAGCAGATTAGTATTGAAATGAAGTAGCAATACCAAGAAAATATTTGATACTCAAATTAAGGTAGATTGAAAATTTTTGCATTTGTATACATAAGATAAGTTGAGCACTGAGTACAGCAGTAGTTGTAATCAACTGCAGTGGTTTTGATACTAGGAATACTTTGCACACTTACTAATGCCAGTCTGAGGAGTGATGTGCTGCTTTAAACTGTGCTTGTGTGGAAGTATTACTACTATGGATGGCAATTCTGTTCTTAGCAGTTTTCTGGGGGTGATGGATGCAGGTTCTCGATGGTTTTGTTGGGGTTAAATCTAGGCAGTAAACCAAGTTTGCTTTTCCACGTTCATTTATTATTGGGGTGTATACGTAGATGAGAGATTTCTGCTTTTCCCACAGTTAACTTGCTCTTGTGCTGCATTCTTCTTCCATTGTCCCATCAACTGTGGTGTTATTCTATAGAAATGGGTACCGGAAGTTATCTGAAGAATAACCTCTTAAATTGAGAATTTGTAAACTGGGTGTGCATAGCAAAATTAATGTGCTGTACCATGTTGCCATTGTTTGTACTGCACAGTCAGATTGCTTTTTAAGTAGATGAACTACTTGAGAGACTGTTTCTTTACAGTCTCTCTGTTTACAGTATAGTTACATATAATGGGAGTGCTCAAGTTACCTATAGCCAGTATCATTCCAGTCAAGAGGCTACTCTGTAGACATTCTGAAGAAATCTGTATTTTACAATGATGGGACTGTGTTTCTTAATCCGGATGAAGTCACTTTTTGAAAGGTTTTCTGTGCTTAATTTGTTGTTTGTTAAATATAACTGTATTCTGTTTTAGTACTGAGAATCTTTATTGAACTAAACTTTATGTTCATACACATGCTTGTCACTTATTAGAGGTTTGGTAGTCTACCATCCCAACATGACTGTTCTTCAAAGTGTTAAATTTTAAGAAAATTAATAGAAAATTGCCTGTTGAATAGAATGTTTTGGTAGCTGCAGTTTGGAATTTTGAGGTGAAAGAAGATGACACTATTATGACTTATTTTCTTAAGGTAGAATAGCTTTGAAAAAATGAAGGTGTTTCTTTTAAGTACCTGAACTTGATCTAGGAATATGACCAGTTTGCATATAAAAGAATGACAGTATATTTATGCAGATTTTGTCATTTGCAAGACTAGTTTTTAAGTGTAATAAGAAGGTAGCTGTAATAAGAAGGATGCAACTCAAGATATCTTCTGAAAATACTCTGCAGGCATATTTTTGTAACATACTGCTTATTTAAAGGAGCATTGTTGCCAGTTTTCTGAAACAAATTTTATTTTCTAGCTGTCTAACTGTAAAATCCAGATTGTCAAATTACGGTGTGAAGTTGAGAAAGGAGAGGCAGTGCGACAAAGTCTGGAGTATGAATTGGCAGTTGCCAGAAAAGATGCTCATTTGAGAATGCGTGATGCAGAAGAGGAGTTAAGTGATGTAAAAACCAGGCTTGTGGAGCTGCAAGGTAAGTTTCAGAAGAGCAAATGCTGATAAGCGGTGAAATCCGTTCCAGGTCGGGCAGACAGATGAGGTGCAGGAACTTGATTAAATTTTCTACTTATTGCTGTTTTTCTTTAATCTCTCTTAACTATCTGTTTTTGTAAGCCGGTATGCTTGTTGGTTCCTGTGTGAATTAAAACTAACCTACTAAGCCTATCATCCCTTTTTATTTTTTCTCCTTGTCTTCCATTTCTTTTGCTGCTGTCCTTGTACAGAATTTTAATCGTGGTTAACCCATGTCTAACCTGTCCTGGTTGTTGCAATGTCCAGCAGTTCTGAATTTCCATTTTGGGAAAAAAAAAATCCACTCCATTTCATTTGTTTGCACTATTTCCAACAACTTTTTTCCAGCACTTCTCATCATGCAGCTTCTGTCTTTCATCTCTTCAAAGGCTCCAAGTATTTAATTATTCATGTCTAGTTCCTATTCTTCTCATCCTCCTCGTTTCTCTTTTTATAGGTAATAGAACATGTATGTTGTGGAGTTATTCTATTCTGCAGAAGGGGGTATGACATTAGTATGTGAAGGGGAAGGTTTTTACCTAGACATTTTTTCCTACTAGAGTTATATTCAGAAATTCAGATTTCCTTGATCCTCCTCAACAGATTATGTGAAATTTCTCATTCTTACAAGTTAGTGAGGTCCATCTTTAATTAACTAAGTGAGAATAGAATCCTAGAATCATAGAATATCCCGAGTTCAAAGGGACTCATAAGGATCATTGAGTCCAACTCCAGCCTCCACACAGGTCTACCCAAAATTTCAGACCATGTGACTAAGTGCACAGTCCAATCGCTTCTTAAATTCAGACAGGCTTGGTGCCATGACTACATCCCTGGGGAGCCTGTTCCAGTGTGCGACAACCATCTCGGTGAAGAACCTCTTTCTGATGTCCAGCCTAAACCTCCCCTGCCTCAGTTTAACACTGTTCCTGTGGGTCCTATTGTTGGTCACTAAAGAGAATAGATCAGCGCCTTCCCCTCCACTGCCCCTTGTGAGGAAGCTGTACGCTGTGATGAGGTCTTCCCTCAGCCTCCTCTTTTCCAGGCTGAACAGGCCCAGTGACCTCAGCCACTCCTCATATGTCTTCTCCTCTAGGGCCTCTGCCATCGTAGTAGCTCGTCTCTGGACACTCTCCAATAGTTTCACGTCCTTTCTGTACTGTGGTGCCCAGAACTGCGCACAGTACTTGAGGTGAGGCAATATAATATTACACCTTTTTAACCTAGTACATGAGGTACTTGCCGAGGTGATCGGCTCCGGGGTAGACATGTTCTGCAGCGGAGCGGGGAACTGGGACAGGCAGGGCTTTTTGCGGCATCGAGGCCACTTGGGGCAGGTGTGGGAGCCGCCAGGGCTTGGCAGCCCTCGAGAGGGAGGTGAACGAGTCATAGGTGGAGCTGGCAGTGCCCCCTCCCCAGCCATTCAAAAGCAACCCCTAGGGGTGGGCAAACAGGGTGGGGCGCGGCAGTTTGCACTCAGGCAGGGCAGAGCGATCCCCCCGCCCATCAGAACAACTCATCTAATGGCCGTCTTCCACTAGCTAGGCTGCAGTGGTCTACACCAAGCACAGTGCTCTCCCTAGAAAGTCAGTAACCACCCAGACTGACTGCCCGCTCAAAAATGCAGCAGTTTGAGCTCTGGATGCACGGAGTGCCTGAGCCCGTTGCCGCCCTCTGAGGGCAGCAGAGACACCATGTGTGTGAGGTGCGAGCAGGTGGGTGACCTGGTCGGCCTGGTGGCAGAGCTCAGGGAGGAGGTGGAGAGGCTGAGGGCCATCAGGGAGTGTGAGCAGGAGATAGACTGGTGGAGCAACTCCCTTCAGGGCCTGAAGGAGGGGTACCAGGGTGAGACACCCCAAATGGGGTGGACCCCCTGCCCTGTCACAGCTGGGCAGAGAGAGGGGACCTGGGAGTTGGGGAGAAATGGAGACAGGTCCCTGCTTGACCTTGCAAGCAGTGCCCCCTCCTACTGGCCCTACCAGCCCCATCTTCCCAGGTGCCCTTACACAACAGGTTTGAGGCCCTGGAACTTGAGAGACTGGTGGGTGAGGAAGAGGTAGAAAGTCTACCCAGGAGGATGCCTAGGGCGAGGAAGTCAACTCCACGCCTCAAGACTGCCACCACCAAGACAGAAAGAAGGGTGATTGTTGTAGGCGACTCCCTTCTCAGGGGAACAGAGGGCCCTATTTGTCAGCCTGACCCTACCCGTAGGGAAGTCTGCTGCCTCCCTGGGGCCAGGGTCAGGGATGTTGCCAGAAAGCTTCTCAACCTGGTTTGCCCCTCTGATTACTATCCTCTTTTGATAGTCCAGGCTGGCAGTGACAATATTAAAGAGAAAAGCCTGAAGGCCATCAAATGAGACTTTAGGGGACTGGGACGGTTAGTGGATGGAGCGGGAGTACAGGTGGTGTTTTCGTCCATCCCTACGGTGGCAGAGAGGGGTACAGAGAGGACACGGAAAGCCCACCTGATCACACGTGGGCTCAGAGGCTGGTGCCAACAGAATTTTTTTTTTTTGACCATTGGGCACTTTACTTGGCACCCAGCCTGATGGCCGCAGACGGGTCCCTATCTCTAAGGGGAAAACAGATCCTAGGCCAGGAGCTGGCGGGGCTCATTGAGAGGGCTTTAAACTAGGTAAGAAGTGGGATGGGGCTGAAATAAGGCTTGTTGGAAGTGTGCCAGGGGGCACAATGACAAGGCTGGGGTAGAAGGCAATGGCCCAACTGAAGTGCATCTACACCAATGCATGCAGCATGGGTAACAAACAGGAGGAGCTGGAAGCCATCGGCAGGCTACGACTTGGTTGCCATCACGGAAATGTGGTGGGACCACTCCCATGACTGGAGTGCTGCAGTGACAGGCTATAGGCTCTTCAGAAGGGACAGGCAGCACAGAAGGGGTGGTGGTGTGGCTCTCTATATCAGAGAGAGTGTTGATGTTGAGGAACTTGAGGCTGGGAATGATAAGGTTGAGTCCCTGTGGGTTAGGATCGGCGAGAAGGCCAACAAGGTAAGCATCCTGGTGGGGGTCTGTTATAGACCGCCGAACCAGGATGAGGAGACTGATGAGGAGTTCTACAGGCAGCTGGCAGAAGTTGTGAAATCGTCAGCACTTGTTCTTGTGGGGGACTTCAACTTCCCAGATATATCCTGGAAGCACAACACAGCCCAGAGAAGGCAGTCTAGGAAGTTTCTGGAGAGCATGGAAGATAGCTTCCTGACGCAGCTGGTTATTGAGCCTACCAGGGGAGGTGCCCCGCTAGACCTTCTGTTCACAAACAGAGAAGGACTGGTGGAGGATGTGGTGGTTGGAAACTGTCTTGGGCAGAATGACTATGAAATGGTAGCGTTCTCTATTTTTGGCGAAGTCAGGAGTGGGATCAATAAAACCATTATATTGGACTTCTGGAGGGCCAACTTTGAGCTGCTCAGGACACTGGTTGGCAGAGTCCCTTGGGAGGCGGTTCTGAAGGGCAGAGGAGTCCAGGAAGGCTTGGCGCTCTTCAAGAAGGAAATCTTAATGGCTGAGGAGCGGTCTGTCCCCACGTGCCCAAAGATGAGCTGGTGCAGAAGAAGACCGGCCTGGCTGAACAGAGAGTTGTGGCTAGAGCTTAGGAGAAAAAAGAGGGTTTACAATCTTTGGAAAAGAGGGTGGGCCCTGCCTGGCCTGATCCCCCACTCCGCTGCAGAGCGCATCTGCCCCAGAGCCGATCGCCTCGGCAAGTGGCGGTGAAATGGTGGTGGCGCCCGATTTAAATAGCCCGCCGCTGGCACTGCTGGCTCTGCCTACTCCTCGTCAGCCTCCGTCATGAGGGCTGCTGGGTCCTGGCGGCTCCCTCAAGTAGGCTTGATGCCGGAAAAATTAGAAAGGCCAAAGCTCATCTGCAGCTCAATCTGGCTACTGCCATTAAAGACAACAAAAAATGTTTTTATAAATACATCAACACAAAAAGGAAGACTAAGGAGAATCTCCATCCTTCACTGGATGTGCGGGGAAACTTAGTTATAAGAGATGAGGAAAAGGCTGAGGTGCTTAATGCCTTCTTTGCCTCAGTTTTTAGCAGCAAAACCAGTTGTTCTCTGGATACTCAGTACCCTGAGCTGGTGGAAGCGGATGGGGAGCAGGGTGTGGCCCTCATAATCCATGAGGAAATGGTTGGTGACCTGCTATGGCACTTGGATGTACGCAAGTCGATGGGGCCAGATGGGATCCACCCGAGGGTACTGAGAGAACTGGCAGAGGAGCTGGCCAAGCCTCTTTCCATCATTTATCGGTAGTCCTGGCTATTAGGGGAGGTCGAAATTAACTGGCGGCTAGCAAACGTGACGCCCATCTACAAGAAAGGCCAGAGGGTAGACCTGGGGAACTATAGGCCTGTCAGTTTGACCTCAGTGCCAGGGAAGCTCATGGAGCAGATTCTCTTGAGAGTCATCGTGCGGCACTTGCAGGGCAAGCAGGCGATCAGGCCCAGTCAGCATGGGTTTATGAAAGGCAGGTCCTGCTTGATGAACCTGATCTCCTTCTATGACAAAGTGACACGCTTAGTGGATGAGGGAAAGGCTGTGGATGTGGTCTACCTTGACTTCAGCAAGGCTTTTGACACCGTTTCCCACAGCATTCTCCTCAAGAAACCGTCTGCTCATGGCTTAGACTGGTGTATGCTTCGTTGGGTTAGAAACTGGCTGGATAGTTGGGCCCAAAGAGCTGTGGTGAATGGAGTCAAATCCAGCTGGAGGCCGGTCACTAGTGGCATCCCTCAGGGCTCGGTGCTGGTGCTGGTCCTCTTTAATATCTTTATTGATGATTTGGATGAGGGGATCGAGTGCACCCTCAGTTAGTTCACAGATTACACCAAGTTAGGTGCGTGTGTCGATCTGCTTGAGGGTAGGAAGGCTCTGCAGGAGGATCTGGATAGGCTGCACCGATGGGCTGAGGTCAACTGCATGAAGTTCAACAAGGCCAAGTGCCGGGTCCTGCACCTGGGGCACAATAACCCCAAGCAGAGCTACAGGCTGGGAGAGGAGTGGTTGGAAAGCTGCCTGGCAGAGAAGGACCTGGGAGTGATGGTGGACAGTCGGCTGAATATGAGCCAGCAGTGTGCTCAGGTGGCCAAGAAGGCCAACAGCATCCTGGCTTGTGTAAGAAACAGTGTGGCCAGCAGGGCTAGGGAGGTGATCGTCCCCCTGTACTCAGTTCTGGTGAGGCCGCACCTCGAGTACTGTATTCAGTTTTGGGCCCCTCGCTACAAGAAGGACATCGAGGTGCTCGAAGAGAGTCCAGAGAAGGGCAACGAAGCTGGTGAGGGGCCTGGAGAACAAGTCCTACGAGGAGAGGCTGAGGGAGCTGGGCTTGTTCAGCCTGGAGAAGAGGAGGCTCAGGGGCGACCTTATCGCTCTCTACAGGTACCTTAAATGAGGCTGTAGCGAGGTGGGGGTTGGTCTGTTCTCCCACGTACCTGGTGACAGGATGAGGGGGAACGGGCTCAAATTGTGCCAGGGGAGGTTTAAGTTGGATATTAGGAAGAACTTCTTTACTGAGAGATTTGTTAGGCATTGGAATGGGCTGCCCAGGGAAGTGGTGGAATCACCATCCCTGGAGGTCTTCAGAAGATGTTTAGATGTTGAGCTTAGGGATATGGTTTAGTGGAAGACTTGTTAGTGTTGGGTCAGAGGTTGGACTAAGTGATCTTGGAGGTCTCTTCCAACCTAGACGATTCTGTGATACAATTGTGAGTTTGCTGAATCTTTTATTTTCAGTGAAGAGTTCAGAGTGCTGCTAGTGTAGATCTTCTTCTTCCAAGGTGTGAAGGAGACTTGGAAACTTGGAAATGCATATTGTACCAGGTATTTCTAAGATAATTAGAAAGCTGAAGTTTTTACTCCCTTTTTTCCACTGCTTTGGAGAATAAAAGGGAAAGTAAAACAGAGTTTTTTGGGGATTGCAAAATGGAAGAAGGCTTTTTGAATACTTTTTTTAAGGATTCCCCTGCTACTGCAAGAAGTGTTATTTTCTTACATAAAGGAAGGCTGTCTTTCTTTACATGTCCATATTATTGCTAATTTGCATGACAGTTTTTGTTCTGCTTTAGAAGTGATCAGTATGCATGTGCATTTTAAAACAGTTAAAATCTCATGTTGTTATATACTTCATGATTTAGAAAAAGCTGTATTTGTTGGCTGCTACGGTGGGCATGGGGCTGTTGGTTACCTCTGCAGGAGGAGGTATGTTGTAGTCAGCTCCACAGCTGATGAACCCAGCAAGCATGAAAGTGTGCCCACCAGCAAGTATGTGGTACTTCTGTAGAAAAGTAGCCCAGAAAGGGTGGTAAATGCTGAGATGAAGCAAAAAGAAGAAAACAGAAACATCACCAGAGCAGCAGGAGGGAGAGGTGGCTAGAGAAGAAAGGAGAGGCAGGAACAGAGTAGGGCTGGGGCCAAAGCAGTAATGGCCTGAGCAGAGACAGAGGTAGGACTCAAAAGGGACTACCATTGGTGGAGGAACCACAGTGCATTGCCCCTGATCTCCTGCACTGCCCGTCACCTCAGCAGATGAACTGATTGCAATATGCAGTGAGAGGACTGGAGAGCAAAAAGGAGATCAGAGAGATTTTGCAGAAATGAGGGGTGTTTTCCGTGTGTGTCAGTATATTAGTTTGTTTCTCATGTTGGAAGAAACAGTGTTTAGTCATCTATTAATTGGCAGTGAATTAAATTGGTTGAAATTTAATCCCCAAACTGTTTTTTTTTCCTTTGCAACAGCCACTGAAGAAGTCAAATAATTATGAAGTTGCTTCACAGCTCTTTTGCTGTTTGTGTTTTACTGCTTGTTTTCCTTGGTCACTTGGAGCTTTATTCAGTTATTTGGTGCTGTGATGTAACCCCACCTGGCATTCTGTATACCAATGTGCAAAGCATGGGAAATAAACAGGATGAGCTTGAGATCTGTGTTCGGTCATAGGGCCACGATCTTGTTGCGATCACTGAGACGTGGTGGGACAGCTTGCACGACTGGAACGCAGTCATGGAGGGCTATGTCCTTTATAGGGAAGACAGGCTGGGGAAGTGAGGGGGTGGGGTTGCCCTTTATGTGAGGGAGCAATTAGAGTGTACCCAGCTCCAGCTGGGGGAGGGTGAAGGACAAGTGGAGAGCTTGTGGGTAAGAATTAAGGGATGGGCTGGTATGGGGGACACTGCTGTGGGGCTGTACTACAGGTCACCAGATCAGGAGGAGGAGGTCAATGAGGCCTTCTACAAGCAGCTGGAAGTAGCCTCACAGTCCCAGGCACTGGTTCTCATGGGGGACTTAAATTATCCAAACATCTTTTGGGTAAGCAACTCAGCCAGGCATGTGCAGTCCGAACGGTTCCTACGATGTGTTGAAGATAATTTTCTGACGCAGGTGGTGGAGGAGCCGACGAGGCAGGGGGTAGTTCTGGACCTTATCCTTACCAACAGGGATGGGCTTGTTAGGGATGTGAAGGTCGGGGGCAGCTTGGGATGCAGCGACCATGAGATGGTGGAGTTCCAGATGGAACTTGGTGGAAGAAGTAAGGCTAAAAGCAGCATTGCTACCCTGGACTTTCGGAGAGCCAACTTTGACCTCTTCCGGGACCTGCTTGGGAGTATCTCATGGGATAGGTTGCTAGAAGGCAAGGGTGCATGTGGGAGCTGGGCTACATTTAAACAGCACTTCTTGCAAGCTAAGAGTAAGAAAATCAGGGAAGGGGGGCAGGAAACCTGCGTGGATGAGCAAGGATCTCATTGGCAAGATCAAAAGGACGAGGAAGGTTTATGAAATGCATAAAAAGGGCCTGTCCTCTTGGGAGGAGTACAGATGTGTTGTCAGGGCCTGCAGGGACGTGACGAGGAAGGCTAAAGCCCACTAGAGATGAGGCTTGCAAAAGAGATAAAGGATAATATTTATTTATTTTTTTTAATATGTAAATGGTAAAAGGAAGACTAGGGATAATGTGGGTCCCTTGCTGAACGAGGGGGGTGTCCTGGTAATGGGAGACGCTGAGAAGGCAGAGATACTGAATGCCTTCTTTGCTGCAGTCTTTGCTTCAAGGACTCCCCCCAGGACTCCTGTACACTGGGAGGGAGGAGAAAGAGTCCGGGAAATGGAGAGCTCCCCCCTTGTTGACAAGGGAGTGGTTTGGGAGCATCTGAATGGGATCAATGCACACAAATTCATTGGCCCCGATGGGATGCATCCATGTGTGCTAAGGGAGTTGGCAGAGGTGATTGCCAAACCACTCTCTATCATCTTTGAAAGGTCCTGGAGAACGGGTGAGGTACATGAAGACTGGAGGATAGCCAGTGTCACTCCAGTCTTCAAGAAGGGGTCTGTGCTGGGTTTTGTCTTGTTCAACATCTTCATCGACGACCTTGATGAGGGAATAGTGTCTGCCCTCGGCAAGTACACCGATGACACAAAGCTGGGAGGAGTGGCTGACACGCCAGAAGGCTGTGCTGCCATTCAGCGAGACCTGGACCAGCTGGAGAGATGGGCAGGAAGAAACCGAGTGAGATTTAATAAGAGCAAGTGTAGAGTCCTGCACCTGGGAAGGAACAAAAGCATGTATCAGTACAGGCTGGGGGATGACCTGCTGGAGAGGAGCTCTGAGGAGAAGGACCTGGGGGTCCTGGTGTACGACAGGTTGGCCATGAGCCAGCACCGTGCCCTGGTGGCCAAGAAGGCCAATGGGATCCTGGCGTGCATTAAAAGGAGCGTGGCCAGCAGGTCACGGGGGGTGATCCTCCCCCTCTAGTCTGCCCTGGTCAGGCCTCACCTGGAGTACTGTGTCCAGTTCTGGGCTCCCTGGTACAAAAAGACAGGGATCTCCTGGAAAGAGTCCAGCAGAGGGCCACAAAGATGATATAGGGCCTGGAGCATCTTCCCTATGAAGAAAGGCTGAGAGACCTGGGTCTGTTCAGCCTGGAGAAGAGAAGACTGAGAGGGGATCTCATCAATGTGTATAAATACCTGAGGTGTGGGAGACAGAGGGATTTGGCCAACCTCTTTTCAGTGGTTTATGGGGACAGGACAAGGAGTAATGGCCACAAGATGGAGCGCAGGAAGTTCTGCAGTGACATGCAAAAGAACTTCTTCACGGTGAGGGTGACGGAGCACTGGAACAGGCTGCCCAGGGAGGTTGTGGAGTCTCCTTCCCTGGAGATATTCAAGGCCCATCTGGACGCCTAGCTGGGCAGCCTGCTCTGAGGAACCTGCTTTGGCAGGGGGTTGGACCCGATGATCTTCTGAGGTCCCTTCCAACCCCTACACTTCTGTGGTTCTGTGATTTAGATTTTTTAGATTTTTTAGCAGCTTGGACAGAAGGGCTTGTTTGTGGCCTATAGCCCTCCTCAGTATTTCCTCCAAATTGTTTTTCTGCTGTTCTCAGTGAGTCTTGATTTTCTGCCATCTTGCAGTCCTTTCTCATTGTTTTGTCCACTGATTCTCTGTCTTGTCTTAATGTGCCTCTTTTGTTCGTTTTGCTCTTCTTCAGGTGGGAAGAATTTTCAGAAAACTCATATGAATTTGAAATAAAAACCTGTTAGAAAGTGGTGATCACTGAAATGCCAGTGCATTTAGTTGTGTTCGTAGAAGTGAGAACCTGATAGAAAATACTTCCATCCAAAAGCCAGCTTGTGAAATACAACAATGTTCCTAGTCAAACTATTAATAGGGATAGGTAATGAAGGTTTCTACAGCATTTAAGGTTTTGCAGAAGAGCATATACAATATTCCCCTATCTCAGGGCATTTGCAGGGTTGAAGGTTTAAATCTTTGGGGCAGCATGAAGTTTCATTGGAAAAGCCAAGCCTTTTTTCACTAGCCTAACCTGCTTTGGGTTGTAGAATCATTGAATGGCTTGGGCTGGAATGGAGTTTAAACACCATCTGGATCCATCCCTGCCCATATGGCAGGGACACCACCCTCTAGACCAGGTTTCTCAAAACCCCATTGAACGTCCCTCCAGGGACAGGGCATCCACAGCTTCTGGGCAACCTGTTCCAGTGCCTCGCCACCCTCTGAGTGAAGGATTTCTTCCTACCATCTGATCTAAATCTCCCCTCTTTTAGTTTTAAATCTCCCCTCTCCTAGTTTAAAGCCATTACCCATCGTCCTATTACAACACTCTGACAGAGTCCCTCCCTCCCCAGCTTTCCTGTAGGCCCCATTTAAATACTGGAAGCTGCAACAAGATCTCCCTGTAGCCTTCTCTTCTCCACACTAAACAATCCCAACTCAACATGTCTTCACAGGAGAGGTGCTCCAGCCCTTCAGTCATCTCCGTGGCCCTCCTCTGGACCTGTTCTAATAGGTCCATGTCCTTCTTATGTTGGGAGCCCCAGAGCTGAATGCAGTGCTCCAGGTGGGGTCTCAAGAGCAGAGCAGAGGGGGAGAATCACTTCCTTCAGCCTGCTTGCCAAGCTTCTATTGATGCAGCCCAGGATATGGTTTGCCGGTTTGTGTTCAGTTTTTTATCCACCACTGCCCCGAGTCCTTCTCTGCGTGGCTGCTGTCTACCTACTCATCACCCAGCCTGTATTCACGCCTAGGATTGCCCTGACTCAGGTGCAGGACATTGGACTTGGCCTTGTTGAACTTCATAAGGCTCATATAGGCCCAGCACCCAAGGCCATCTATGTTCTTCTGAATGTCATCTTTTTCTTCCAGCATCTCAACAGCATCACTCAGCATGGTTTTCTTATAGCTCCTTTTATTAGGCAGGTGCATGCCTTTAAAGTCTTTAATTGTCTTTAACTGAGCTCAAAGTTAAATGCTAGAGACCAGCATCTATCAGATAGAAATATGGAAATTAGCTGGCCAAGTACTGTAGAAATCTGAAATTGTCCTCTGTGTTATAAACACCTCACTTGAAAGAGTTATCTCAGGTTTTTAGTCTTTTACGAGAGGAGAAGGGTTTCAGTTTATAAAAACCTCTGAGGCATCCTTATGTCCTTGTGTGAAAAGTACTACAGAAACTCAAAATTTTATTGTTTCATTATTGAGGAAGTGGTGTTCTCCAGTGCTCAAAATGTTAATGTTCTCATGTTCCACAGAATATCACAATACACAGATAAACCAGCATATGTTATACTTTTTTCTTCTGAACATGCTTAGCAGTAGTACTTGTCTTTCTCTTTTTCTGTAAACAATAGCATCGAATGAAAAACTTCAGCAGAAAGTGGTAGAGACTGAGAAAGCATTTCATATTGCTCAACAAAAGTGGAAAGAACAACAGCAAAGACTTGCAAATGAAAAGGATGATATTCTCAGAAAATGCAAGGATGAATATGAATTGCTTCTTAAGGAGAGAACCAAACTGGAAAGTGTTTTGCAGGTATGGTGTATTAATAGTTGGAAAGATGAATTGCATTAGATGATACTTGGAACTTTTTTTGGTGAACAAGTCTATGTGGTGTGTTGGGTTTTCTTCTGGTAGAGGAAAAAACGAGTCTCACAAATAGATAAATATTGCAGCATGTTTCTGAAGAATATATAAAGCTGTATAAAGTTATGCTTACTGTTTTGCAGTCTTGCTTGCTTTGATGGAACGCGTTATAGCTGGCTTAATGTTAGAAACTAAACCAAGCTACCAGTGTACTATGGTGTTGAGGCCCACTTGTACTGTGGTTCACAGCTGAGGCAGCAGAATCAGGGAAGCCCAAGACCCAGTTCATGAGTCCATTTCCCTTTTGACTTCCCTAGCCTGATGCACAGTAGCCTCTAAACATGAATATCACTTGTATAGTAAGGAGACAAAACAGTGTTGTGGAACCCACTGTGGTGACAGGATTCTTAAGTGACGTTTGGCCCAGGGTTGAAAGAGGGACATTGTATTCTGTGTCAGGGGATGCGTATGCAGAAGTAAAGGTGGTCTGCAGAGGCAGGTATTTGGTTTGTAAATGTAGTAAAGCTAGAAAATTGTTCACTCCAAAGGTAAACTGTTTTAAGTTTTAAAGATGTTTCCAAGATATTCCAAGCTATGAAATGAAAACTAGATGAAGTTTAATATTGGTTGTAGTACATACAAAGAAGTGAGATTCTGAGTAGGTACACAAATCCCATTTGGAAAAGCTGCACTTCAAGAGCTGTAACTGTGAACTTGGCTATGAACATCCTAAGGTAAGCATGGAAATGAAGTCAGGTTAACCTATTGAAATGTGTCCCTCAGATATGTCACCATAGATTCAAATAATATCCTGAGTTGGAAGGGACCCGCAAGGATCATTGACTACAGTACTTGAGTCTACACAGGACCACCTAAAAATCAGGCCATGTGTCTTGAGAGCGTTGTCCAAACACTTCTTGAACTCCAGCAGGCTCAGTGCCTTGACTGCTACCCTGGGCAGCCTGTCCCAGTGCCCAACCACCCTCTGGGTGCAGACCCTTTCCCTAATCCCCAGCCTGACCCTCCCCTGTCCCAGCTCCACGCTGTTCCCTCGGGTCCTGTCGCTGTCCCCAGAGAGCAGAGCTCAGCGCCTGCCCCTCCGCTCCCCTCCTGAGGGAGCTGCAGGCCACGATGAGGCTCAGGGCTGAGCAAACCAAGGGACCTCAGCTGCACCTCATACGTCTTGCCCTCTAGGCCCTTCACCATCTTTAGATGCTTTCTAATAATTTAATTTAATTTACACACTGTGTTGCGTAAATTGCACTTACTCAACGTGAGGCTGCACCAGCACAGAGCACGGAAGGACAATCCCTTCCCTTGACCAGCTAGCGATGCTGTGCCTGATGCACCCCAGGGCACAGTGGCCCTTCTGGCTGCCAGGGCACACTGCTGGCTCATGTTCAACATTGACAAGAACTCCCAGATCCCTTCCTGTGGGGCTGTTCCCCAACCTCTGGTCCCCCCAGACTGTGCGTACAGCCAGGGTTGCCACGTGTCAGGTGCAGAATCTGGCATTTGCTCTTGTTGAATTTCATGCAGTTGGTGATTGCCCAGCCCTCTCATTTGTCAACATCTCTGTAAAGCCTCTCTACCCTCAAGGGAGTCAACAACTCCCCTGAGTTTCACATCATCAGCCAACTTAATTAGCAGACCTTTAAGTCCTGGTTCCAAGTCATTTATGAAAACATTAAAGAGAAGAGGCTAAAATGGAGCCCTGCAAAACCCCACCAGTGACTGGGCACCAGTCTGACCTCACCCCATTTACTAAATAAACCCTTTGAGCCTGACCCATCAACCAGTTGTTCACCCATCATATTATGTGTTTGTCGAGTTGTGTGCTGGCTGGACATTTTTCCCAGAAGGATACTTTGAAATACAGTATTGAAAACTATGCTGAAATCCAAAAAGTTTACATGAACCGGAGGGAAAGTAATCCCTCTTATTTCTAACAGGTTCTGTAGTGTGCTTTATAGTGCGTGCTTTGTATGCCATCTGTTCCATAATAGAAGAAAGCTTTGGAGTTCAACAATAAGTGCAATAGCATCACCCTGTGGTTAGCCAGAAGATAATATTCCTTCCCAGAAGCACTTCAGAGTTTTTTTCTTAAACTACTTGTGCAATTACATTGTTTATACACACATTTATATATATATATATATAAAATTAGTAAACTATTTTGCATCAGCAATTTTTTTATAGGCATATATATATATATATAGTAAGTGTGCATATATGCACACATAGATGTATATATAGTGAAATATAGAAACATAGTGAAATATGTTTGTCTTTGTACCTTTTAAGTGCAGGTGACCAAGGTGTTACTCTGGGAAAGTTTCATATGCATAGGAGTTGGAAAAGCTCCGAGACTTCTCTAAGATTCTGAAATCCTACAACTGATTTTGACATGTATAACTGGCTTGATGTATTCTAGTCAATTGCAGTCTGACTGATGTTAACTACTTTCCAGTATAAAATGATTTTAAGTTTTGATGTACTGTTTTCCAACAAACTAGTCATTACTTTCCTTGCACATGCTTTTCCCAGTTTATTTTTTTAAGTTCTGGAAGATGTACCTGAAGAGATAAATACCTCCATTTTTTCAGTGTGGGAAGAGTGTGAATAGTTATGTATTACATTATTATAATTTTTTTTTATGTCATTGGAGGAAACTCTTGTATTGCATTGATACAACAGGAGATGTTAGGGGATTAGTTTAAATATAGTTTGTTTCTGTGTGTATTGTTTTTACAATATTGTGGTTTGCTTTAGGTTCCCATTCTAAATTCACATGGTCCTTGTTAATTTTTCAGATGAAAAAAATCATACCATAGTGCCTGCACATTGTGATACACGGATTAATAATTTGTGTCAAGAAGATGGTTGATATTAATAAAGAAGGGGGAGATGTGGGAGTGTGGCCGTGGGGTTCAGCAAGCCCCATGGTTGGTAATAATATCAGAGTCTTAACGATGAGGCCATCAGGAATGTAAAAGAGTTTAGAGGGCACAAAGAAGGGTGATTCAGGAGACTCCATGCAGTCTGGGGTTGCTTGTTCTCCACCCAGTAAGGCATGGAAGTTGCTGGGTGTTTGCTGGATATTGGGCAAAGTTGCTTGAGCAATTAAAAGTTGCTTGAAAAGGACTGCTGTGGGGAGAAGGGTATGAGAGGGGAGCCTGTCCTCGAGATAAAAAAGGCAACAGGATGTAATGAAGTTATGTCATCACTAAAGAAGTAGGAAAAAGGAATGAATAGGGACAGGATAGCAGAACAGGGACCAGGACAGGAACAGGCACATTGGTCGCCTCATGAAGATAGGGTACATACATATGGGTACATACATATAGGTGTACTCGGGTTTAGTATGTAAAAGCAACGTTCTCTATATTTAGAAAGTTCAATGTTCGTGTGTGCGTGTTGGTAGAGTGTAGACTCCCCGTGCACCCAGTGCTGCTACTTGCGTTTTATAAATATTACTAAATTCAGATTGAGTTGTATCTTCAATTATAGCAACATGAAAGAAGAGAGGAAAATAAGCTTACATTTTCAGTTAGCAATTGGTAATACTTCGCATCTTAAGAGTAGTCATGATTCCCTTACTGTCATGTTTGAGTGGTCAAAACTCTCTGCCTTCAAACCAGAGGAACGTATAAAATCCCTTTCCAGACTTAGGAAGGGACTTGCATTTCTTTGATCTTCATGTATAAACATGGTTCTGTCAGACTTCAGTCTTCCAAAGAATCATTTTATATGAATAATTCATTTCTTCCTCCTTTTCCTCCCTGCTTGGGAGATGCCTTATGATTAGTAATTTCTAGGAACAAGAATATGTGATGTAAGCGTAATAGCAGAATTTGCAGACCAGCTGAATAGCTTTGGTTTATTTTTACAAAATGTCTCTTGCCATGATATTGAATAGGATTAAATGAGCAGGAAGACTTACTGTGATCTTTCTGCATTTTTCACAGGAAGCCATTTTAACAAATTGGGTCTCCAAAGGCTCTCCAACTAAATCGCTGGATTTATGGCTTGTTCCTGATCCCAGTTATGGGAAAGCTTATTCCTGTCCACTAGACCAAAGCTATTCTTTCTGAGACTTCTGGGATCTCCAGCTTAAGTATATGCTAGACTACTGGGGGTTCATTATTTGGCTACTTTCCTCCCAGCCAGGTGTGGTATGAATGTGGATTTTGCAGCTGTGACTCCACAGAGCTACTGAGTCCAGTAGCACTAGTAATTATCCCAGCCTGTAGCTTATCTCAACTTCTGAATTCAGAAATCAAAGTTGGGCATAGCTTGATTATTTTTTACTATTAAGAACTACCTAATAGTTCTTATACATAACTGTTTAACATAATTCAGTTTCTAAACAAAAGGGAGTCTTTCTAAGGTTAGCAAAACCAAAGAGTATTAGTCTATGGGAGTAACCCATAGACTGTTCTAAAAGCTCCAGTGGGGGCTCCTGCACAGGCTGCAGCGTGGAGATCTGCTCCATTTGGTACCCATGGGCTGCAGGGGGACAGCCTGCTCCACCAGGGGCCTCTCCACAGGCCCCAGGGGAACTGCTGCTGCCTGCCTGGAGCACATCCTGCCCTCCTTCTGTACTGACCCTGGGGTCTGCAGGGTTGCTTCTCATTCCTCTCTCCCAGCTGCTGTTGTGCAGCAGGTTTCTTTCTCCCTTTCTTCAATCTGCTCTCCAAGAGGCTCCACCAGTGTTGCTTGCTGGCTCAGCTCTGTCCAACAGCAGGTCCTTTTCGGAGCTGTTTGAACCTGGATCTGGTCTGATACGGGGCAGCTGCTGGGCTCTGCTCACAGAGGCCACTCCTGTGGCTCTCCAGCTACCAAAACCTTCCCACATAAACCCAATACACCACCTTGTCTGAGCGTGTGGTCTGAACGAAGACATTCTTGGTAGAACCCTTGTCACTGCAGAGAAGTATGGTGACCCAATGATTCTTTACTTTGTTGTAAGTTTTCTGTCAAAGGTGTTTTTAAATATTTTCTGCAACCAACTTTAAAGAATTGGTACTTGCAGGATAATAGGGGTCCTTAAAGGAGTAAGTGACATACAATTTTTAGCTGTGTTCTCTTATTTTTCCCCTGAAAGGCAGAAGTGTTTAAAGCATTGATTGCTAGGAAGTTAGAGCACTGCATTAAAGATGAAGTACAAAAGAAAATTCCTACAGGGAACATCAAAGCTCATCAACTCAAAACACTGATTATTGACCAACAAGGTAGACATTTGTGCCCTCAAAGAGATCTACAGGAAATCTATTGTCAGGTATTGCAAGCTGTGTATATTGGTCTAGGCAGAATTGCCTTCAGATGGAAAGTGCTATGTACTGGGAAGCGTGAATAGCCCTTTTAAAACAAAGATTTTTTTTTGCTTCAAAATACTTTCACAAGTTTTTGTTTGTTTGCTTGTTTTTGTTTGTTTCTTTCTTTTTGTGACATAGTGGCTTATTAACATAGGAATTATGAGATGAAAGGAAGAAGAGCAAGGCAAGCAATGATTTCTCTGTTTAAATAATTTGATTGGGTGTATTTACCCTCCATAAATTTGAAAAGGAAGCGCTTAGACTTCAGTTTACATTAAAGATGTAACTTTTAGTTACATCTTTTTACATTAAAGATGTAACTGTGCCCTGGAGATGGTTTTATCAGAGAATACTATCTATTAACGACAATCAATGAAGATATTTTAATTATTGCTTAATTTTTATTAGAATTACGTTAATGTACTGATCTCTCAATACTCTCTAGTGAGAAAACAACACATTCATGCCATAGAAGAAAGTCTTGTAGTACTTGTAAGTGTAGGTGTTTAATCAGTGATGAAGGAGTTTGTGATAAATGCTCTTGAATAGGAAGGTTTAAGCAAATAAGTGCAAGTCCACATGAATAATAATAAAAGAAAAAGCCTAAGTTAAACTGCAGCAGGTATGCTGTAGTCAGCTTGCATTTCACTGCCATCTAAAAAGTAAATTGCATGTATGCAAATGTCTGAAAGGGCCTATAGTGGTATCCTGAAGTCAGAGAGATTAACTAATAAGCATATTTTGAAAATGCCTTTACTATAAGAAGCAGAAGCACTAAATATTTTCAGCTCATAGTATTGCTCGCTGTAGACTTCATACTGAATGGACTCAGATTCCAGGGTTTGTGACAGTGTTGTCTGCAATATACAAGGTGACTGTACTCTGCACCTCTGTTTTACAGAAGTTTGTTTTTGCCTTTTCTGTGGTTATGAAAAGCTGCCTCCTCAGGGTTCTGAACTTCAAAATTCAGGATCATAAAATCTGTTTTAAACTGCCCTCTCACTTTTATTTCTCTCCCAGAAACTTTACAGAGAGGAGCATTTTAGTATTAGCAGAGCATGAAAATTAATTTGCTACCTTTCTTGTTCAAAACCTCACTTTGGCTTACAAATTTGTCATTCTGCTTCTCTGACATTCTGGAACACGGTCAGGCAGACATACTAGATGTTCTTCATGCTGAAAGAGAGTGGAAGAACCTCAGCCAAAGAGACCAGATAAACTCTTCTTCAACTCTGTAGTATGGTTACTGGAACTTTCTCATTGGAGATTGTAAGGAGAGTAAACGTTGAAGTATTCAAGGACAGCCCTGCTGGATAAAGGAGGAGAACTGAGCACAGCCTTCCCTCCCAATTGTTTGAAATAAAGGACGGTGCTCTTTTAAATGGGCATGATGCATTCCCACATAGAGAGAAGTGCTTCTGTGAAGCCTGGAGATTGCTGGGATATGAGCAATACAGATTGCCTGGATATAACCTGCTGTGCTGTCAGTGGAATTTCTTCCTCCCTAAATTAAGCAGCCTCCTCACTAGCGTGAAAGCACCTATGGATCACATTCTTAGTTGCCAAATTCTTCCTGTGCATTGTGGAAAAGGCATTAAAGGAGGGCAACAAAGTCTGGGCAGTAGTTCTCACCGCGTGCCAAAATGTTGAGGTCTCTGTGGTTCTGCCCACCTAGTGCTACTCTTGCAAGGTTCTGTGCTTTTCTTTTTAAAGCTGTCAATTTAAAGGTCCTCAGTCTATGCGAGTAAGTACTAACTATTAGAAATACAGATAAAGTTCTGACAACCTTTTCTTCATGCTGTGGTTAAAATACAAACATTATTTTTGCCTGTAGTGTTAGTATTTGAGACAGATTTCCTTTCAGATATAGAAGCCTGAAAGTAAAACCCCAGTTAGAAGGCAGTGCATTTATTCAAGTAGTTGCCTGTATTTCTTTATTTATCTTCATGGAATATTTACCTTATAGATTGATTTTTTTTTTTAATATCTCTATTTTTGTTTATTTTTAATGGGAAAATGGGCTCGTGGGATGTTCTTATTTCAGTATCCATGCAGAATACCTCGTTTTAATGGGCATTAAATTTAAAATGTGTTTTTCATGATGGTAGTAAATATCTTAAGGTGATTTGTGTAGTGAGTAGGATAATTCTAATTACAAGTCAGCCCTTTAATTTTATGCTATACAGTATTTCTTGATATGCAGTCAGAATGATTTTTTGGAGTTCACAAAGCTGTTCGTTTACTACCCTCTGCTGGATGTAAGGGAGAAGTCCATGAAAAAATGCAGGTTACAGTAATGAATAGAAATGGTAAATTTAGAATCTTTCTTCTTGTACTTTGACACTCTTGGAGATGATTAATTCTAATGCATTAGATTATAAAGAAAGAAAGGAGGAAAAAAAGTCTTGCCTGCCAGTCCACCCAAGTCTCTCTCCCCCCCCCCCCCCCCCCCCTTATTATTTTTGAAATGTTACTCAGGTTTTATACTTCCTATTATCCTGAACATGGTCTAAAGGAGCACATTTCTAGTTTCTGGAGCCCATCTCTAGTTTCCAGAATTAGACTATTCATTCTTGGCAATTCTACAGAAACTTGCCTTTATTCTGCTGCAAGATAGCTATTGGTATCATGTCTAACCTGCTAGTTTTATAGCTTGCAACAGTACCGAATGTGGTGCCCACTGCATGGACTTGGAGTCCTTCTGAGCACATACTGTACCAGAAGAAATTGAAGTGGAAACCCTGTCAGTGTTCTTCATCTTTAGCCAAAAATACAGCAGTCAAACAAATTATTGATATATTTGTATTGAACTCATCAAGATTCTACAAGTTACAAATATAAGTATTCTGGAAGCAGAGTCTATTATTTTAGCCCTTTGCTCTAGTGCTCTGGAAAGATGATTTCTTGGGAAATACAAAGAAATTTGTATTTATAAACAGAGTTCTTTGTGATGTGTTTAGCTGCCAAAAAGCTGGGAGGGAAATCTGTTTGATGAACAGTGAGGAGAGGAGAATCTGGATTTTTATCATGAGAAACAGAATTATTAGTTCATAAATTTCAGTCTCTTTGTCTTGTTCACAGAAATGCAATGATTTTCTGTTGTTTGTTTTGTGTTTGGGGTTGCCAACTTTTAGTAAGCTGAAGCTCAGTGTCTCTCAAGGTTTTAAAGCCTTTCTCATGAGTCCTGCAATATGTCCTATAACTTTGTGCATTTTATTTTGGAGACTTTGAATATGTTGCCATTTAAAGATGAGTCCCTTAGCTTTCCTAATGCCTTTCCCCATCCCCCTCCATTAAGTATATTGACCTTTTCATGTCCTGCTAAATGCATCATCTTGCAATAACTTGGTAATGCTCCTGTGGTGGGAAGGTGACTGCAAAGAAAACTTGTTGGAGTGATGTCCACCTCTGTACTTACAGAAGGTGTAGGCACATGTAACAATTCAAGATTGTAGGTGCACTAAATTTCTTACTGTATCCAAGTCAGAGAATCAAGAAATTGAGGTCCCAGCTAAAATCAAAGTAAGAGTGGAGAAAGAAAACAAGCAACAACACACACCCCACCACCAACAAAACAATAACCAACCAACCAAAGAAAAAAAAAAGAAAAAAAGACCTGCTTTTTAATTTTATGTGTTACTAGTAAATTCACTGTGAATTACAGTGTAAAGTAATTCAGATAGGTCTCACAGGAAAAACTTGAAAAAGCCCCAAGGAGTGTGACAGAGAACACATTCCTCACTAGTTAACAGTGTCACTGCTTGAAATTTAAACTCCTTCTTGTCTTCTATGCCTACACACTCAATGGCTTTTTCATGTGTCCATAATGCATACCTCCTATCTTGGAAGTCTAGCTATTGTGGCTGTCTTGTATCCCCTCTAAGAGCTGCTGTTTTCATTATGATACCTGTGTGGTGGCTCTGAAGTTTAGGCTTCTTCAGTGACAAGTTCACTGATGTAATGGAATTCATCTCTGAGAGGATATTCCCCTTTATCATCTCATACTTCATTGTATTACTCAAGTTGAGGTGGAAGGCTGTTCACTCTTAACTTGCTATCAGACCGAAACCGAATACTGTCTTCTGTAGACCTTAACAGGAGCTAGCAATAAGGCACATGTAAATCTTGTCTGTGTGCATATATAAAGTAACAGTGTCAGCTAATGTGCTCTTACAGGGTTTATGGGTTATGGAGCATGGAACCAGAAGGGACATCCTTTTCCCCTCAAGGTACGGTAGAAAGGGAGAGCAGCTGCAAATCAGTTGTAGAATAGAATGAACTTGGACTTTGTAATCAAAGTCAACCAAACTGTATCATTTTAACAGTCCTAGTTTTTTCTTTTTTTTTTTTTTTTTCTTTTTTTTTTTTTTTCTTACAGCCAAGTACAAGGGTGATCTTGGAGCTCCCATGCCAATGCAGTTGTTGATCCAGTGTTGCACAGGTCAAATATGGCTCTTCTGTCAATGACGTTTGTTACGCTAGACTTCATATATAGGAGATGTTCGGTGAGGATTAGCTGCACTCCCTTACGCTTGTAGTTATGTACTTTTATAGTTACTAAAAAGTTGTTTATTATCTGGACAGGAGATGGCTCCACCTTACCATGATCAAGAAGCACTAGCCTTTCTAACACTAGGTGGAAATGGTCAGTACATTTCCCAAAGATGCGCTTAGACCTGACCTCCTGATTTCAATTAGGATTCATAGGGAAATGCTTTTAAGTTGGAAGAAATTAAGATCTTAATCTGAATATGGAAGCACACAAATAGAGTGTGTGGATGATGATGCTGATTTGACACATCTATCTTCACTGAAAACAGTATCTTGGCTGAGCATTGCCCTTAGGGGCTGGATCTCAGCCATGGGATGTGTAAGTATCCTGAGAGCTTGTTAGTAAAAACAAAACTGAAAAATCATGCGGAAGTGATCTAAATAGAAGCAGAGAAGATAAAAATTATTTCTGTTACAGTATCTAAACTTAGTAACTGTTGTAAACATACATTCATATTTTTGTTTTCTTTGTTTTTCTGTTCTCTGATAACAGGTATTTTGATGTAAATGTAAGTATCAAAGGATTCCATTTTCATGGCTGTGGCATTGTACAAGTGTAAGATATTGAATTACTCTTTCCGTATGCACTTCCCCAGTATTCACAAAAATTGCAGTGCTTAAAAGAAGGGTGAGAGGCTGAGAAAAGTGGAAGCCACACAGGCCAGCATGGAAAATGGTACTGCAAACTGTTAGCATGTGCAAAATGTCTCCTAGAAACCACATTAGCATTGGCATGCAACAGGCCAGTGGAAAATGTGGCTGAACCTTCAGGGATTAAAGGAAATAGTCTAACCATAAAGCATAGTTGCACCCATGAATTGTAAGGCTTGCAGTGAAGTTTCTGTAGTAATTTTTATTTGCCATTTCTCAAAAGACACAATTGTGTATGTGCTCTTGTGGAAACAGATGTGAGATACTTTGTCCTTTAAATTAAGACCTAATTTGGCTCAGTTTGAATATCCGAGGAAACTGGAGATTCCACGAGTTTCTGTGTAGTACCTTTCTTAAGATGCCTGTCTTCAGATATCCTGCAGGTGCACATGGAAGTCACAGATGAGCTCTTCAACTACTGCATCTTACTGGATAACCAATTTTATATCAATGTTGGATATGCAAACACCTTGTAACCACTGGAGAATACACTTTTTTGGATCCATTCTTGAGATATACCTCTCTGGCTGGCTTGGACCTGAAAAGAGGCATTCCAAGCTAAAATAGAAAGTATTCCCACTTGATTCCCAACTGAGAGACTGTGATCTGTATGTCTGAGACCTGCAGGTTGTTTTCAAGCATATTCTTTGTATGAAGGCATTGTGTAAAGTTTTTGGATACATGGTTCTGCAAGGAGGGTGATCCTCATCTTCTGCAAGATTCAAAGAGGTTTGGCTAATGTGATTCTGGTACCAGCAGATTTTTTTTTTCCTGTTTGTTACCTTTCTGTTTATCAGAAAGGAAAGTGGAACTACTCATCCCACTTCTCCTTCTGGAATTGTTCATATAGTGTTACAGGTTAGATTCATCCCTGACATATCTTTCTTTCCCTCATGGAGTGCATAATGCATCATTCACTCTGGCAGAGTATGCAGCTTCTCAGTGTGGAGAAAAGTGTTTATAAAGATCAATAGAGCCTGTTTAAAACTTTACTAGCAAAATAGACAGTATGGTGTATTTTTAGTTTTAGTTTTTGGTTCTGTTGTTCCCAAATAGATCGTCAGTCTCCGTTTGGAATCCAGGTACAGTTTTTCTGTCTGATGTGCGCTTAGATAAACAGTAATTCCCAAATTCTTTTTTGTATAGCAGTCTAAGCATATGTGAACTTCTCTGTATTTGATAAGTCTTTCAATTGTTTAGCAAGGTGTATGTGCTAATTGCTGGAAATACATCTTTTGCAGTTTCTGTTTTCCCACAGATTTTCCATTTAATTATCTGGCACATGACTGCATAAATTTGCTAAATGTATGGTGAACCAGAAGCTGTAGCAATCAAGTCACAGACCTCTCGAAAAAGAATATTCATTGTTGTACCAGACACAGACAACATCTATGTTATTTCCCCAATTTACGTGTGTAACTTTTCTGCAAGCTCTTTTAAACATGTGAAGCTATTCTGGATAAGAGAGCTGCTAATACTGATAAACTAAGGTTGGGTTTTACCAGAATAATCTTTCAAGACATTTGAGAAGAATATAGTTCAATCATCATCTTTGGTTTCTACCAATCCAAGAAAGTAGTGGCACTTCTTGTCTGGTCCCTGACAGTGACTTGACTTGATTGAAAATACATTTCAGTCCTCTCCCTAGGTCCGTGTTTTTTGAAGCTTCAGTAAACTCATTTAAGCAAGATTTTAAAAATCAGAGTGGTAACAAACCACTGCTATGACTCAAGACTTTGAAGAATCATACTCTAGATGGTGAACTTCAAAAATAAGGAGAGGAATTGAGATTCCTAACCTTGCAAAGAAACCCCTATTTTGAACAATTCACTTGCTCAGGTCTTTATATGGGGAGATTATCTGTAAGATTCTATTATTTTCCCACCTATTTTTGATTCCTATTATATAATATAATATTCCTGTATTCACTGTCTTGAGTATCTTTTGAATGCTTTCCATTGGATACATGCCAGGTGCATCTAGGTCGTCTTTGATTGGTGCCTAGGATTCATACCTCTTAACTACAGCCTAGACATGTTGTCTTTTGTTCCAAGCTCTAATTAGAAGCCTGTTTGTCACGTTCCAGAGATTATTAAGAATCTCTGTAGATGAAACAGTAGTTTTCCCAGTACTTCCCTTTTTAGGCTTGCTAGTTGTGCAAGTTAATTCTTCAGTAACTGTGATGGTTCAAGCAAATGAACCATCTGCAAACATGTCTTTTTAAATGGATTTGCTCTTAATTCAAAGAGTAAAAGAGTGATGTGTTGGTACTTCTTAAGGTGTATGATTGCTCCAGCCTCTCTTTCTTAATTGTTTCACATTTTTTAGGACTGAAGTTCTGTATTTTTTGACAGTTTGTTTCCTTTGGATTTTTACTTTTCCCTTGCAGTTAGTGTCTGTCATGTCAGCTTAAAGAAGTGTGCTCTAGTTTTAAAGAACTATACCAAGAACCGATACATATGCGATCTGTTTTGGAGATGAGGGTTGCTCCAGTTTTGCATTCTTGCAGATGCCCTCAATCAAGCTGTTATTTGTTCTCTCTGTTTCCACTTTTGTTCTTGGGACTGATGAAATCTCATTGTCCTAGGGGGCCTCTATTTGTGAAAGTCAATTAACCCTTTGATAGTGACCTGCAACAAGCAGAAAGCTCTGTTGTTTCAGATGAGGAGAGGCCGACAGAAAGGAACAGAGTGAAGTTCTCGGTTGGACTGATGCTCAGAAAACAAAAAAGGATTCTGTAGTCTAATGTAGTACAGAATATGTGAATTATTAAGTTATGCCTAAAAACTTGCAGAATCACTTTTTTCACTTTTTCTATTTCAGTCTTTGATATATAAATAGACACTTGAGCAAGCTGACCAAAGATGGAAGAACATTTTTGCCCTTGAGTGTATGTCATGAAATGTTCCCAGTGAAGTTTTTACTTCTTAATTTTTTAAAATAATTTTACTTCTCATGCTAAATGTTGTGATAAGTACCTATCTTGCTCTTCCCTATACTCTTCTAATCAAAGATTGACTTTTTGTGAGTTACTACTGAAGAAATGAAATCCACCCCACTTATATATATTGTTTACTGACTACTTTTACTAGGGTGGCAGTATTCTTTAGTAAAACCATTCTGTTGATAGATGTTGATCTATTGGAGAATGCTAAGGGAGTCCTTCCAAACTGATCCAGGAGGTAGTTTGCTAGTTCTGCATTAAGGCTAAAGGGGAGCAAGAGCTGATGTGTGGAAAGAATGAGGTTGTTAAGAGTCTAAACCAAATTGTTTCTGAGAATAGTCTTAGAAAAATAGAAGTACAGGGGGAGTGTTTGTGCAGGATTTGTGGACTTACATATTTATTTAATAATTATGGTAAGCAGATAAAATTCCCGAGAAGACAAAAAGTCTAAACCTTCTGACAGATCTTACTGTGGAGTAGGTTTGGTAAGCTCTGTGCTGTTGCTGCTTTTCTTTTTAATAGGCCTTCTATGGACATCAGTTTTAAAAATCTTTCCTTTTTTTTTTTTTTGTGTGTATGTGATTATACAAATGAAGTTTCAGTTTATTGCCAAGAACTTTTGTTTTAACATCTGTTAATGTTTCTCCTCTTAAATGTTTTGAATCAAGATGCAGTCTCACATGCTTATTACTTTATTTTACATTTCCAAAATCAATAACTTTGATAGTATTTGTGTAACCTGAAATGTGCTCATGTTAAATGGCTTCTTGATATTAATTCCTTTTTCTTGGTCTTCCTAATTTAACTTGAAACCAAGAGACAATTTGGGATATATTTTTCTTCTCAATTCAGTCATCCATCACAGTGAAAAGATTTTATTGATAGAAAACAATGTAGTTAAATTTACATGCAAGTTCCTGTTGTATCAGATCTTTGGTTACTGCTTTTGATAAAAGTATTTTTCCAGATGAAACTCTGTTCAGACCTTTATCTGTATGTATGTGCCTGGTGATCACTTTTGTGTTTAATGTAACTTGGACGATTTTTCTTCAGCTTGAAACACTTGAAGACTTGAAGTTCAAACCTACCGTTTGAACTTTTGGTGGCCAATCCAAATTTCACAGTAGATTTTTAGCATAGTTATTTGCATTCTTCTGCTTTTCTCAATTTTGAAAGAATGGTCATGAAAGATTCACAAGTCTAATTCAGACATATTGCTTAAACTATGCTTACATCTGTATTTTCTTTTGTATAATGACATGTGCTAACTGACTAATTTAGATATTTGGTAAAAGATCATACGCATACTGTCTGCTAGACTAAAACATAAAATAGTTATAGGTCAGGGAACACAATAAAGAATACGAAGTTAGTTCTTTGAAGCATTACAGACTGGAATTTTTGATGCAGAGAAACTGACAAGTCTAGAGCTGCAAAGCCCTATTTTTGTCACATTAATTGGAAATTGCGTGCCAAAACCAATATTTGTTTAAGGAATTCTCTATATTCTTGATGCTTTGTCTGTCTTAATACTGAAATTGCAGGTACTCTGTTGATAAATACTCATTGTATTTTGAAACATATAGGATGGGGTTGTGTTACCTCAGGTGACAACCTTGATGAACAAGCAAATAGCAAGGTAACGAGTAGAACATTTAAGTTTAATGTTTTTACTTTCTCATTTCAGCCACAGTTTTGTTCATTCTAAAACAATGCAGCAATAACATAGTGTTATGTTAATTTCTTTAACTAAACAGAAAACATTTTTTACATGCCTAAAATAGCAAATTATTATCTGGATATGTATTTCTTGGTACATCACAGTTCTTACATCATTTCTCGATATATCACATTTCCAAGTACAAGTTCCAAGTTCAGATCTACCAGGTTGGTATACAGAGTCCTAATATACTGAATGAACAGAATAATCTTTGTGTGCTATTTACTGTCTGGACTTAAATTTCTTCAAACTGTATTTCTAGGCAGCTACAGTGAGAATAAAGAAATTGGAAGAAAACACTGAAGCAGAGAGAGCAGCGCATTTGGAATCCAAGTTCAATTCAGAAATCATCCAGGTAAGCTGTTTGTTAAATACTTTGTGGAAGTGTACAGTAAAAGAGTTGATAAAGATGTAAAGAAAAAATCTTCCCAAAATGATAAGACCACTTACTTTACTCAACAAGAACATTAAATATATATTTTTTGTACTGTGTCAAAACTATAATAACTGATACATAAAGAGAAGAATAGAAACATCCCTATTTTTGAGGGACCATCATTTTTTATATTAATATTTTAGTTACATTTGTAAGTTTGAGAGAATAATTTTTCCTAGCATTTAAACAGTGTGGGAAAAGGAAATATTTCACTGGAGTTAAACACCATAATACTAGTTAAATATCCTGCCTTATATCTTTTTGATGGATGCTTACTAGAACACCCAGTGGCTACATCTAACTTCTTTAGGAATGGGATAATCAATGCACCCTGAAACTGCTGTTCCAAATATGGTTTTTCAGAGTAGATTTCAGCTTCAAACAAAATTATAGTATCAGCAATTACCAGGAAAAGTTAATTGTATGAGGAAAAGTAGCATATATATACTTGAATATTAAATCTTTAAATGATATGGGGTATGACCAAGTAAGAAAGTTACGGCTTATTTTAAAAAGCAAACAAGAAAAATTTAAATAGCAATTCTTCAGTAATCTTATATCTTCACACCCTTTACAATGTATTAAAAAAACTCCAAAACCCACTTCTTAAAAAAATAATCTTAAAAAAAGACAAAAATATTTTATTTTTTTTTAATTTTCTGAGTAACAAAAATAAGTACTGCCATTCCTGAGATAGTTATTTTCCTAGTCTCATGATCTCAACAGGCACTTTCTTTTTTTTTTTAAAGTGATGATTAATGTGCTAAAAAGGAGGTATTCAATTTTCTTCGTTTACTTTCCCTACTTTACCATCTTCAAAGGAACTGGGAGGGCAACATTCCTTAAAGTTAGGAACTTCTCTTTTATGAGTTAATGACTGGTAAGGTTTTGTTCCATGTTCATGTACGTGGACTTTACAAGTGTGTTTTGTGCTGAGCAGAAGTGTAGCCTTTGCTGTTATTCCTCCGCTTCCATGCATCTAACTTAAAAAACAGAATTTCTCTGAAAACCGTACCTAAAGCCTAAAAGACAAAATACTCAGATGCTACTGAAGGACTTTAAAAGGCACTTTTCCTCAGCTTATGTGTTTGTTTCTGTTTGGACTGTTTATATTGATACACTTTTGTGTATTTTCAGTGCTTTTTCTATAAATGCATTAATATAGAATTAATAGAATATAATTGTCTACATTGTCTGAACATTGCTTTCATTGTTTGTTTGTTTGTTTGTTTGTTTTTATCACTTTGCAGCTAAGAATTCGAGACCTTGAAGGAGCTTTGCAGGTAGAAAAAGTCAGTCAAGCAGAAACTCTTTCGGATTTAGAAATGATCAGGAAGGAGTTCAAAGAGGTAGAAAATGCATATGAGAGAGAAAAACAGAATGCCCAAGAGAACCTGGAAAAACTCAGTATGTAAGTTATCTTCTAAATTTACTGCAAAATGGCAGTAGGCAGCTTGAGTAGCACTTACAGTTTACATTCTCTATAGTATTCTGTCAGTAGAAAACAAACCCATCCTATGCGCTTTGCCAAACCAAGGCTAAGTACCTGGCAGTCTGTTAATAATGGGTTCATACTGGGAGCATACGTATCGTGGGAAGGTGGAGAAAATAAACAATCTGTTATGCAGATTATTTGTCAAAGCAAAATACTGAAAATGGTAGTTATAATAGGGTTCTGTCTCCTGCAGTGTGTGGGAGAGGTGTAGGAAAACATACATGACAGGCTTTTCACAGATTTTTTTCACTATACACTTGAATTATTATGAAAATGATTGACCTTGTGGAGCTAGATGAATCTTTAAGATTTCTGTCTTGAAGTTGTTTATTTATAGTGAGTAGTCTTCATTTACAGGTTTTGAATTCACGTGGAAAGTTTTGGCATAGTAAGAAGATGACAGGAAAAGGTGTGAAGTGTATGAGAGTAGACAATCATAGAATCATAGAATATCCCAAGTTGGAAAGGACCCATAAGGTTCATTGAGTCCAACTCCTGGCTCCACACAGGTGTACCCGTGTACCCAAAAATTCAGATTAAGTGCACAGTCCAAATGCTTCTTAAACTCTGACAGGTTTGGTGCCGTGACTACATCCCTGGGGAGCCCGTTCCAGTATGCAACCACCCTCTCAGTGAAGAACCTTTTCCTGATATCCAATCTGAACTTCCCCAGTTACAGCTTAACACCATTCCCTTGGGTCCTATAGCTGGTCGCTAAAGAGAAGAGATCAGCACCTTCCCCTCCACTCCCCCTCGAGAGGAAGCTGTAGAACGTGATAAGGTCTTCCTTTACTCTCCCCTTGTCCAGGCTGAGCCACCAGGTGACCTCAGCCGTTCCTCATACATCTTCCCCTCTAGGCCCTTCACCATCTTTGTAACCCTCCTCTGGACACTTTCCAACAGTTTAATGTCCTGTTTGTACTGTGGTGCCCAGAACTGCACACAGTACTCGAGGTGAGGCCGGACCAGCACGGAATAGAGTGAGACCATCACTTCCCTTGATGGACTAGCAGTGCCGTGCTTGATGCACCCCAAGATACGGTTGGCCCTCCTGGCTGCCAGGGCACACTGCCAGCTCATATTCAGCTGGCTGTCAACCAAAACCCCCAGGTCCCTCTCTGCAGGGCTGCTTTCCAGCGTCTCGTTGCCGAGTCTGTACTGATAGCCAGGGTTGCCCTGTTCCTAGTGCAGGACCTGGCACTTGCTCTTGTTAAACTTCATGTGCTTGGTGATCACCCATCTCTTCAGTCTGCCCAGAGCCCTCTGCAAGGCCTTTCCATCCTCAGCGGAGTCCACAACTCCTCCAAGTTTGGTGTTAGCAAATTTGCTCAAAACACCTTCTAGTCCTACATCCTAATCATTTATAACCACATTGAAGAGGACTGGCTCTAAAATGGAGCCTTGAGGGACCCCACTAGTGACCATCTGCCAGCTTCATGTGGCCCCATTTACCACAACCCTTTGAGCCCTGCCCATCAGCCAGTTGCTCACCCATCACATGCTGCTTTTATGAAGTTGTATGCTGGACATTTTGTCCAGTAGGATCCAATGAGAAACTGTGTCAAAAGGCTTGCTGTAGTCCAAAAAGATCACGTCAGCTCATTTCCCTTGGTTGACTAGATGGGTGATCTTATCATAAAAGGAGATCAAATTTGTTAGGCCGGACCTACTCCTCATGAACCCATGTTGGCTGGGACCAATGACTGCATTGCCTCCCAGGTGTGCTGCAATAACTTCAAGAATCATTTTCTCCATAATTTTACCAGGCACTGATGTGAGACTGACAGGCCAGTAGGTGTCAGGCTCTTCTTTCTTGCACTTCTTGAAAATTGGCACAACATTTGCCAGCTTCCAGTCTACTGGGACCTCTCTGGATTCCCATGACCATTGAAAAATAATTGAGAGAAGTCCCACAGTGGCATCAGCCACCTCTTTAAGCACCCTGGGATGAATCCCGTCTGGATCCATGGACTTAAATGGATCCAACTGGAGCAACAATTCCGGCACATGTTCAGGGTCAGCTGGGAGTTTATCATTCCCACCGTCATGGTCCTCCAGCTCAGGGCACCCAGGGTCCTGAAGCCCATCATCAGCATTGAAGATGGAGGCAAAGAAGTCATTAAACGTCTCTGCTCTGCCTGTTTCCTTGTCTGTGAGGTGACCTTCCTCATCAAGTAGTAGACCTATGTTTTCTTTGGTCCTCCTTTTTCTATTCACATATTAAAAAAAAAAAAAACAAAAAAAAAAACAAACTTTTTATTGTCTCCTAGAGATCTGGCCAGCTTTAACTGTACTTGGGCTTTGGCCACATGAATTTCCTACCTATGAACACGAACAGCATCCCTGTATTCCTTCCATGTCGCCTCACCCTCCTTTCAGCAGCCGTACACTTTCTTTTTCTGCCTAAGCTCCAGTAGAAGATCCCTGGTCAGCCAGGCTGGCCTTCTGCCTTGCCTGCCTGCCTTCTGGTATTTTGGAATCGCCTGATCTTGTGCTTTTAGGAGGCAGTGCTTAAAGACTGACCAGCACTGATGGATGCCAGTGCCTTCAGAAGCAGTTTCCCAGGGGACCTTGCTGACTAGTTCCCTGAGCAGCCTGAAGTCTGCTTTCCCCATATCCAGGCCTGAAGTTTTGGTGGCAGTTTTCCTTCTGTCACCATAAATTCTAAACTCAACCACTTCACGGTCACTATGACCGAGATGGCCGCCACTTGCCATGTCTCCCACAAGACCCTCTCAGTTCTCCAGCAACAGATCTAGCAGGGCACCTTTCCTAATTGGCTCCCTTAGTACCTGCACCAAGAAGTTATCATCGAGGTGCTTTATGAGCCTCCTGGACCTGCTCATGTCAGCCATGTGGCATCATCACCAGTTGATGTCTGGCAAGCTGAAATCCCCCATAAGGACAAGGGCAGTTGATCTCGAGGCATCTCTTAGTTCTGCAAAGAATAATTCATTGGCATTGTCGTCCTGGCCAGGTGGTCTGTAATAGACTCCCACAATGACATCCCCTTTATTTGTTTATCCCTTAATCCTTACCCAGAAGCTCTCAACTTTGCCATTGCCAACTTGAAGTTCCACGCAGTCCGGCTCATGCTTCACATACATCGCCACCTCGCCTACCCTGCCTGTTCCTCCTGAAGAGCCTGTAACCATCTATTGCAGCGCACCAGCCACATGACTCATTCCACCAGGTTTCGCTTATGCCAATGATGTTGTAGCTGTGGGACTGAGCCAAGACTTCTAGCTTATCCATTTTATTCCTCATACGTCGTGCATTTGTGTAGAAGCACTTCAAATGCGTCTCCCTACACGTAGCATCTTGTGGAGCTGACCAAAGGACCTCACAGGCATACAGTCCCTCTGATTCTAGCACACCATCCCTTAGCTCATCACCAGTGTGCCTGGTTTTATCCACTTCTCCCTTCAACTCTAGCTTAAAGTCCTATCTATCAGCTCTGCCAATTCCCGAGCAAAAATCCTTAACCCTTTCTGAGAGAGGTGCATCCCATCTGGTACCAGCAGGCCCTGTGTCACATAGACCTTCCCTGTGATCAAAGAACCTGATCAAAGTTCTGCTGGTTGCACCAGTCCAGAAGCCATGTGTTAATATGGTGAGCCCACTTGTCAGCATCGGTCCCCCCTATTGGAAGGACAGAGGCAAACACAACCTGTACCCCTGATCCTTTAAGTAGTCGCCCCAAAGCTCTAAAGTCCCTTTTGATTGCTTTTGGACTTCCCTTGCTGCTTCATCATTACCAGACTGACAAAATTACCTGGAATTCCTGTCCCACTTAGCATAATCTGTTTTGTCTGGTAACAGATAGTTTTTGGAAAAATGGCTTTGTTTCGTTCCCCAGGCAGATAGGAGGATTCATAGTTCTGTATTGTCTTCTTTGGCTGAATCAAGTATATAGTGGGGTAAGAAACTGTCAACCAAAAGAATGGTGTTGGAAGGCAGATAACTAAGCAAAATGTTAAGTAAAGTGAAGGACAGTAATAGGTGAAGTTTAGGGAAGGAAGAGGTTTAAGAGGACTTAAAGTTGGTGGTGCACAGTGGGGTCGTGGAAGGAGATTGAAGCTGCTAGAATGTGTAAGAGGAAGGCAGAAGTGGAACTTCCTTCACTCTAGGATTATATGGGTCTGTACACATAGGTATTTATGTTGACTTAAACAAACAATAGCAGAAAACAGAAGAAACTGGATTTTGTACAGGTAAGGAATTTTGTGGACCTTTGAGCACTGAATTCATCCTTACTATGTACATGGTTACAGAGCTGTTTTTAGTAACATTTGAAACATCTGCTGTGTTATTATTCATAAAAATAAGGACAAAATAAGTCTGAATGTGAGATTATGCATTTAGGTAAACCAGAGTCATATTAAAAGAAATAAATCTTTTTTTTTTTCTTCCCTAAGAAAATGAAATAATTTTCATATAAAAAAAGTTGTGACAATTTGTGAAATACATTACGATTCTTCGTGATTGCAGTCTTAACAGCTGGGAAACTGACTGAATACATTTTGAGACTCTCTGTGGTCCAAAAAGAACATCCTGCCTGGTGGTTCTTGCTTTGAACATGAATCTGTATTAGCAACATAAATGGCTTTAAACTTAAACTAAGTTATTTGTGTTTCCTTGAAGCAGAGAGCCTGCATCAGTGAAATGACTTTTTTTTTTTTTTTTTAATTTAAAAAGTTCTTTTGTGCTCAAAACAGCCTTACTTGAAGATTGTTGGATCACTGGCTTTACATAAGAGGCAATTTGCATTTCATGTGTTCTTCATGTATGTAACTTCTTGTTCTTATACAGAATATGATTCATTTTTTATCTTCTGGTAGGTTTCCATATTCAAGTGGTCCAGAAAATATGGATAATTCATTTTTTCACAGATAAATTCACAGATAATATCTTATCTACCCCACTCATTCTTGGACTGTTTCTTCAGTCCTTCCAAGGTCCAATATTCCAAGGTCAGATTTTCCAAGGTCCATATTTGTATTTACAGCTAGAGCAGACAAAATCAGCATCCTCAAATGAAACAGATGAATTTGGGGGGTTTCTTGGCTAATGTCAGTGAAGCTGGAGTAGTGTTCAGCCTAGAAAAACTTCTAATGTCTTGTCAACATGGTATGACTTTCTGTAATGAATCACGGAACTGTTAGTCTTCCAACACTCTCTAGGTAGCATTTACTCCTTCCGTCTAGAAACTTTTGGAACTATTTTATTATTATTTTTTTTTTTCTGTGTAAGCTCAAAACGTTGCCCTTGAATTGTATGAGCAGTTCATACATGCATAAGGCATTGGCTTTGTTAGTTAATTGGATATCAGTATAAACTTTGTATAATATCCAGACAGTACTTTAACTACTTTCAATTATTTGTTGATTCAAGCAATTATTTCTAGCAGCTTCTGCCTACTGAGAAGATTTTCCATGATTTTAGACAATGCAAACCTTTCCGTGGAAGCCAGCACAGTTTAACACTTGGTGGTTGTGTCAATAGAGCTTAAAGAACAGGCATCCACCTGATGGTCTCAGGTGGACAAGTATACTAGTATGCTTTGGATACTTGCATGCAGTGGGCATGTACTACCTCTTTTGTCTCCTGCCTTTTTTATGTTTTGAGGCAAACGAGTATCAGTTAAACTGATGAGTATCAGTGATTGCTTTCACTGGATCCCATCATTAGAACTTCCGATCTACTTACCTTTGAGGGTTGTGGTCCTTGGACTAATGACAACATCAGGAGCTTGACATTTTATTTTAAGCCATAGTTTGGCATCCTAATGTATTTTCCCTTTTTCTGGAGGAGTCCCACAAGATTGTCTTGAAGTCTTAGATGTTGGAAAGTGTTGGCTACTTTCATTTATTGTGATAGAACACTTGAAATTTTTTTAGTTGGACTTGATGTGTAATAAATGATACCAAAGTTGGAAGCTATCTAAAACTGTGAGAAATTATTTTCTCAGAAAAAGATGTTTGTAGTAACTGATCCCAAGCAAACAGACTTTTCTGGGTTGCATAATTTATTAATTAGCTCTGAACCCAGTAGCACTATGTAAATTGGAAGCAACAAGGGATCTGGCTCTCTGTGTGAATTTACTTTTCTTGAAGAGTGAGGGCATGACATAGAATAAATTGGAACTTCTCTTACTGTGTTTCTGAAAGCTATGAGAGTAGGAGTGACTTTGGAGGACTGAAATAGACAAATGCCATCTTTAAGGATAAAAAGTAAACATCTACAGCTAAAAGAAAAAAAAAATCAGCCAGGCTGAAGCAGAAGCACATAGGTATTAGGAGGACTTATTAAGTATTCATTTAGCTAAAGTATATGTTATATCTTTATATAAGAGATAAGTCTATAGGACGTATGTAAGAAATAAGTCAAAGCCAGGAAGTGACGATATTTATTCAAAACTTTAAAATTTGGAAGAATTTAGGGCCTTTTGGATTACTTAAAATTCTAATGAGACTGAAGTGGTGGGAGGAAAGACAAGGAAGAGAGACACCTCGTTGTTGCCGCTGTTAAGTTATGTCACAGAATAATTCAGATTGGAAGGCATCATAGAAGATCTTTACTTCAACCTTCTTCTCAAATCAGGATCAGATATGAAATCAGGTTGTTAAGGGCTTCAACCAGTAAAGTCTTGAACACCTCCAAGAATGGAGATTGCACAAGCTTTCTGGGAGTCTGCTACATTTCTTGACTGCCATTATGGTAGAAAAAAGTTTCTCCTACTTTCTCCTGTGAACCTTTTCTGATGCAATTTGTGACTGCTGTCTCTTGACCTCCAGCCATACATTACAGTGATGAGACTGTAATGTCTCAGTCTTCTTGATAACCTAAAGATATTGTAGGGGTCTGTTATGCACCCTGAAGTCATCTTTTCTCCAGGATGAATATATCAAGTTCCCTCAGTTCTTACATGGCATGTTCTCCAGCCCCTGATCATTCTGGTGGTATTCATTGGAGCTCATTCCAGTTTATTATTAACTTTTTTTCTTGTGCTGCTATTAGTTCTCTACTAAAATGCTATGCTGCTGATTTGTGGCTAGCTTGCTGTCTGACAGGTCTTTTTGGGCAGAGCTGCTCCCAAACTGGTTATCAGCCACATTGCTTCACGGGGGCTCTTCTGTCCCAAACTCTGAACTTCCATGTGCTACTGTTGAATTTCAGAAGCTTCATGTTGTTGTGCTCCTCCTGCCTGTATAGGTTCTTCCTAGTGTATCAGTTTTGTTGTGTTGTGTCCCCCCGGCCGAGTTCAGTGTTATCTGCAAAATTGATGAAGTGGCACTCTTGGCCTAATCCACGTGATTGATGAAGATGTTAAACAGACTGTAGTATACACTCCTACAGTATCCAACAGTAGTTACCAGCCACTACTATCTAACCTTTTTTATTTTTATTTTTAATCTGTGTGGCAGTCTGTGTGTCTAGACTATGAATTCCTAATTTGGCTCTAAAAATACTATGAGGCAGTGTCAAAAGTTTTGCTAGAGTTGAGTTAAACATCATCCACTATTCTCCTTTTGTAAACAACTCAATTTGTTCTATTACGGAATGTAACTGGGTTGGTCAGACATGATTTGACCATGGTAAATCCTCAGTGACTGATTCCTGGTCATCTTTTTCTCTTTCATGAGCCCAGAAATTTGTTTCAGAAGGAATTGGTCTGTGATCTTCCTTTTACATGTGAGGCTAACTGGTCTGTAGTTTCATGGCTGGTTCTTTTGCACTTATCTGAGTAGAGGTGTGATATTTGCCTTTCTCCAGTTGCCAGGGACCTCCCTGACCTCCCTGATCTCTATGACCTTTCAAGGGTAATGATGAGAAGCCTAACTATGACACTGGCCAGCTCTGTCAACACATCTGAATGTAGATGTGCTGATGTCTTCAATTTCGATGTGTTCAGTTCTCACAAGTAATCCCGGACTCAATCCTCATCTGCTGCTAGCAATTGTTTGAACCCTGTGGACAGGCATGTTTTCTTTCCTACCACAATGCAATGGTAAAATCTCTTTTTCTCCTTGTCATCCTCTACAAACGTAAGTTCCAAGTGAGCTTTGGCTCTTCTGACACCTTGCACACATGTGTAAGCAATCTTTCTAAATTCCTCCTTGCATTTATATTCCTGCTTCTGTCTCCTGCATGTTGTTTGGCCTTGCAGCTCTTACGAGCTGCCTGCTTAGCCATGCCACAGTCTGTTTGTATGTTTGTTTTCATGAGTACCGGGAAGGACAGTTCTAGCAGAAGAACGTTTTAAAGCTTTGGATGAATCTGCTGGTGGAAAAATCTAAAGTCATGCCATTCTGAGTAGAATATAGTCAGGAATGTGGAAACATTAGAAGTGAGGTTTTTACATGAAAACAAACTTGTTGATTAAGCAAGACTTGGCATGGTGTTTCTGAAGAGGGCTACCGTGCTAATTAAGTTTTGATGAATTATGTTTATTACGTGTAGTTTGGAGTCCATATCAAAATGATCAAGTAAAGTTATGGCTGGAAGCTTAGTAGAAACAGTAGTAATTGAAAAAACTTCCCTGAAAAAAAAAAAGTAGGACTTTTTCAGTTGAAAGAATAGTGTGTGGCTTCAGAAGCCTTACGATGTGTAAACATCATATGTGCCACATCTGTTGATTATATTTAAAAGTATATAGTGTCGTTCACAAAAGTATTTTTGATTAATAAATGTTCTAATGCTGAAACTTTCCAGATTAAAAAGAGAGTATTTCTCCACAAACAAGCAAATGAATGAGAAGATTGAGGAAAAGAAAAAGGTAATTAAAGATCTCTCTGAGAGACTACAGGATAATGAAAAAACTCGCAGAGAATTACAAGAGGAACTTGCAATGGTAAGACAAAAGGCCTGTGGCACTTGTTTCTTAGGGGTTTTTCAACATACTGTAAAAATGCATTTGCTTTGCTGAGCAGTGCAAGAACTCCATTGTTACTCTAATCTTACTCATATTACTTTTACTTTTTTTTTTTTTTTTTTGTAAAACATGAATAAATGTAGCTAATACACTGGAGAAGCTAAATTGAAAATGTACCTCAAGTGTTCTGCTGTGTATTTAACTGAAGAGCTTTTGCAGAAAACAGCTATTTTAAAAGAGTAGCTATACGAATTTAACTTGTGTTTACATTCCTAGAGAAGGCAGCAATTTGTAGAAACAGATTATGGTTCCTTGTAGGGAATATTATATCTTTGTACCTAGCCCTTTTTCATATACAAGCTTCATTAGGTACCATTGTATGTACACACATTTATTTCACACATCTTGTTTTTACTGCAAAATTTGACTATAAATATGCTTGTTTGAAGGTGACAAAGCAGAGGAGATTTTTTTTTTCCTTTGATGTGGATTTGGCATGTGGGATGTATTTTACTGTGTTACTTTCTGAAATCTTTCTTTTTTATGTGACCAACTGGGGCCTTCCCTCTGTTTCTACTCACCCCAAGTCTGAATAACGATTTTCCCATCCTGTTGCATAGCAGCAGGGACAAAACACTTATCTTAGGCATTATCTATAAAACCTTCTCTCTTTCAACTGTGTAGCATTTGCAATCCGATGTAAACTTTTTTTTAATACTGGGCTGCAAATTTCTTCCTTTTCCATCTCCTGGAGCTTTGAGTTAATGTAAATGCAGTCAATTCCCTGCTGCTGGCAGTTACAGCAGCAGTGAACAGGAGCAGAGGCCTGCAGCAGAGAGGATCTGCAGACTTACTGCTGTCGTCTGTTCAGCTTATATGAAAACCAAAGATATTTTAAAAGGTTACATGTTCAGAGTCTGTAAACAAAAACATGAACAAGTAGACTTGAATTATAGTTTCCTTGACTATGGATAATCAAATAGGTGAAAATTGTAAGTAAGAACTGAATTGGAAAAGAAACCTGTAAGTGTAACTGCCTTTTGGAGTGAAATTGCTGAAGGGTTATCCATCATGAATGTTAAAGTCAGTATTGGGTGTGATTTCTGTAAAAATTGTATGCGCTTTAGTTCAGACAGGAATTAGTTCATAGATATCTGTAGTGTGCATTTATAACTGAAATCCGTTTTAACTAACTGGCATCAGATGACTCTGTCCTCTGACAGATGATAGATCTTTTGTATGTCAGTCTTTGCTCTTGCCAATGTTTTAGTGTATTTGGATTCTCATTTCAAAATTACATTGATTGGCCATTCTTCCAGTAACTACAAAATTAGTGTGTATGAATGGCAAAGCATTCACCTCTTCAGTGAATTTAGGTTTTGTCATAGAGCTGATTACTAGTTTCAATTGATTCATGCCAAATGATTAATCTTACTTTTTATTTTGGAATTATTCCATACATTGGCTTAATATTCAGTTCTCATGCAGATTGGTAACCAATAAATGATAAACAAATTAAAAAACCCTTCTTCCTTCTGGGAGAATCACAGCTTCTTTCCTGCAAGAAGAAGTGTATTAACAGACATTTGCTGGCCTAGTCAACCTGGAAAAGTCATCTTACATGGCACCAAAGGAGTAAGAAGTTAGAAAAGCAACTGTCTCCCTTTACTACTGTCAATAATGATTAGTATGCATTCATATGAAATATATGTTCAATATCACATATTTCTACTGTGAACATTAGAGACTTCTTAGCTGTCTCTGTGATCCAAGTTTTCCTTTTTGTGTTTTATGTAGTAAAATTTATGCTGTATTAGACAAAAATTCAGGACAAAATTCTAGTTTTAGTTAAGGTTTCTGGTAATGGCAAAATTATTAAATAGTGTATTCAAAATGAACATTATAGAAAGGTAAAAAGTAGAATAGATTGTCTTGGTTAAAAGAAGGGTCTTGTTCATAGAGCTGGTTGTTTTAATTTTTACAATGGAGTGATTTCAAACCAGAGGACTGTCTTGAACAGGTAATAAAAACACTCATTTTCTGTGGAGTTGCATTAATGGTTCCCTCTGGGTTTAGGTTTTTATCACCTTGGATGGCTTTGTATTTTTCCTGAAGACTTGCTGTATTTGTTTGAGAAGCAGGAGTGGCTGTGTGTGGTCTTGTTTATTCAGTCTGGGCAACTTTTTTTTTTTTTTTTTCCCAGAAATGTAAAAGCAGAAGTCTCTAGCAAAAACTGAGTATACATGTAGATAGCATTTCACATGCATTCACATTATCAGACACATACTAAAATTGTGTTGAAATGTGTTCTCATCCCTTCGTTTTCCGATCCTGCTTTCTTGATCTGTTCATTACTTTCCTGTGTTTTATACTACCGTTAGACATCCTGTCCTTTCCACTCCAGTCTCATAATCTTATATTGGTTTCTCACTATACTGCTATAATACAGGTTAACATTTTTGTTTGTAAAATGTTTTGGGAAATATAATCAAACCAGTGAAGGCTGTTTGTTTTTAGAGAAACAGACTTAACAAAGGGACCAAATACATTCTTTGGAAACTTTTTATATCAAAAAGAACATTTTTTTTTTTTATGGCTCAGTTGAATGTATAGTAAAGTAGTTACACTGCTTTTAATTTTAAATATCAGCATGTGGCAGAAGTTTGCCAGAAATTTGCATGGATCAAATGTGATAGAATCTGTTGGTATCAAACAAAACTGCTTATGAGTGTTCAGCATGAGCAGGCTCTCAAGATTTCCATTGTGTTTTTACTGAGGAAATTGGTCTCAAGCTTGTCATTATTTCCAGCTAGGGTTTTTAAAAATTTTAGCTTGAAGAACAGGAATTTGGAAGAATGGCCATTGTGATTCAGATCTTGTTTTAAATTGAAACAGTCCCAGCTGTATTCCTGCCCCATGGAAAGAATAAGCGGTGTCTTGAATAGGTTTTAAAGTTACTCAGGGTATTTACATTTCTGGCACCTAGTAGTGGATGAGTACTAATTCTTAGTACCAGACAAGAGGGAGACGTTGAACCTTTATTTTATGAGAAATGTATATTGAAATTTGGGGAACTTGCCAATTCACCAGAATGCATATTAGGAAATTGCAGTCATTAAGAATAGTGTATTTTAGTGTAAATTTCTTTAATCTGGATGTATTGTGTATTCATTTCCTCCCCCTTGTATAGACACTATGAGGAGTAGTATAATTGTATAATTAGTGTATAAGTAGTGTAATAGATTACACCCAGACTCTTTTGCCTTGTGGCATATAAATCTTTCCCTTCCAGTCATGCATGCAGTCATGCGGTGTATATATTTAGGCTGTCTGTAATAGCCCTGTAGGTTATTGCAAGCTGAAAGTCAGGACAGGAGTATTTGAGAATCTAGTTCATGTACATTGGCAATAACTGTTGTTGTTTAGTAGTAGTCTCTCAACTATCTATTGAACAGACAATAAAACACCCTGAATATTATGATTGTTCTACAAATTCTGTGGAATAGGATCTGGTACTCAATGGCAAAGATTAACTGTGAACAGTTTTTTGTTTCAATTAAACACAAACAAACAAAAAAAGCAACACAGAAGACAGAGGCCCAGTCTTCATTAATTTTGTGCTAAGGATTGTTAAATGCTGTATCACCTTCTTTTGTGTTCTTGTTTTACTTGCCTTAACTCAAGTGTTCCTTCTTCTGTTGTTGTCCCAGTTTAAGAAGACCAATCAGTTTGATAAATCCCATTGATGACAAGCATATGTTTAAATGATCTTCTACAAAGAAATCAATTTCATAAGTTATTCTGGAGATGTCACTCAAACTGTGATGTCCCAGTGTTTGAAGACAGGCATCTGAGAAGTGCTTTTGAAGTTGCCAATTTTTGAAAAAAAACACACCTGACTTAAACAACCAAAAAAGCCTGAAGAGAAACTCTTACAAAATTCTCTTCTACCAAAAGGTTGTTGCAAACTTCTCTTTAGAAAACTACAATTGTTCTTTTTAAAACTTGAGCATTTTTGATGAATTTATTAATTAGGTTATTAAAACTTATTAAAACTATTAGGTTATTTATTAGGTTATTAAAACTGAGGCACAAAATCTCTTGAGAAATTGTATTTAATTTACCCATGGCCAGGCATGTTTTAAAGACTGCTCTACAAACTTTCAAAAATTTTAGCTAATATGAGAAAATAAATAAAATGTGAAGTATTTAATAGCTACTTAACTTGAACAAAAATAAAGAGTAGCCTAAAGAACTATATTGTTGGGGATTGGAGGAATTGTTTTGTTTTTGATATAGTTCATGCTTGGTTGCTAAAAAATTGTGCCACTGTCCTGCAACACAGAACATCACTCAGGTAAAACCAATTTTTTGTTTACTGTGGAGCAGCCTTCTGGAGCTAGTTCTGTAACTGATTTGCTTTGGTCATGCTTGGTCACTGCATTCTGATTATTTTATAAAACATTTACCCAAATGCTTTTCAAGGAGTAGCTGAACACGCTGCTTCTTAGTGACTGTGTTGCTATGTCTAGCTTTGGCACATGCTCTGACATCAATGGATTTCACTTGGACTGCTCACTAAGTGACTGAATTAGTCTGTTTGCAGTAGAGCCACACAGAAAATCCCTGCAACTGGAAATAAAACAGGCAGTGCTCCTGAGAAGATCCCTCATGGAATAATGGCAATAGATTGCAGGGCAGGACCCCAGTTCCTTGTTTGATAATCTGGAGTTTTTGTTTAGTTATTTTTGAAAGAGCCTCAGACTCCTGCCTACATGTTTATTCTTAAGTAGTATTGAGCTTGATATGCACACATTTGCAGAATCAGGTCACATGGGCTCTTCTTGAAGCGTGTATAATAGGGTTTATGTTTACTTTGTTCAACATCAGAGTTCACTCTTAGAAAATCCTAAAAACAAAGACCACAACATAAATCAAAAAAGAAAACAAACAAAAACAAACAAACAAACAAACAATGGGACTTAATTTTGGTTCTGGAGCAGGTGATGGAATGATACCAAAATAGGAGACTATAGATGAGAGTACCTCTGCAACTGTGGTGGTAGGGAGTTGCCCAGATAAGTGCAAATAGCCTGCCTCTGAAAGGTTATTGTAATTCTGTTGGTGGGTGAAATAATTTATACAAGTAGTAGGTTTTCCTAATAGTTCCAGTTATTCTTACTTAAAGATTTGTAGCATTTGGAAGAATTTTCCCCTGGTTGGAGCCTACAATACTTGTAATAAAAAATACTTGGCTTCTATTTAATGTCTTGAAAAACGCACTTGTGTTTTTAGATGTTTATGTAAATATATAGTGAAATACATTCTTCTGCCAGAACCTCTTCTGTTCTCAAGAGATGTTGTGCAATACTAAGAGCCTTCTTAATGATATGAGGTTTGACTTGGGAAAGGGGCTATAATCCAGCATATATTCTGAGTTCAGTAAGTATGATTTTGCTGCCATATTATGTGGTTTCTAGCCTCCCAATCTGAATATTTTGGAGGGGGAGAATTGTGTTTGGGAGGGATAGGAAATACTCAATATAAGTTTGGAGAATTTAAAATTCTCAAGTGATTTTCATGCATGCACTTGGGCTTTTTGAAATTAGGCATGATAGTGGAAGTATTATTTGCTTCAACCAGACTATCCTTTCATTTTTCCCTGTGGGTACCTTCCTTTCAGAATAATCACACAGAATGGCAGAGTCACTGATGCTGGCAGGCATCACTGGATATCATCTAATCCACCCCCTGTTCAGAGCAAGGTCAGCTACAATAGGTTTTTCAGTACTGTATCCAGCTGGATTTTGAATATCTCCAAGGACTGAAGCTACACAATGACTTTGGACAGTCTGTTCTAGTGTATGACCATCCTCACAGTAAATGTTTTTTTATTGTATATAAATGGAATTTCTTGTAGTTTAGTTTGTGTATATTGCCTCTTGTCCAGTGACTGAGCGCCACAGAGGAGTCTGGCTTCCTTTTCTCCACATCTTCTCGTCAGGTGCTTACATACATTGTAAGTCCACCTGAGCCTTCTCCTCTCTAGGATAAACAGTCCCAGCTCTCTTTGCCTCTCCTTGTATTACAGTTTTACCAGTCCCTGTGTCATCTTTGGCCCTTTGTCTTTTTCTACTCAGACTCAGGGCTGAGTAGAGGGGAAGGTATCACTTCCCCTCAACTTGCTGGTGACGGCTTTGTAGTGCAGCCCAGGATACTGGTGGCCTTCTTTGCCTCAAACACACATTGCTATCTCATGGTCACTTGACCACAAGTTGGTTTCCAGTCTGTGCTGCCATGTGGAAGTGCATCTTCCCCAGGTGCAGGACTTTGCACTTAACCTTTTCTTGCACTTCCTAATGTTCCTGTTGGCCCATTTCTCCAGTAGCTGCAGGGCCTTTTAAATGGTAGCAAAATTCATCTGGTGATTCAGTCAATTCTTCCACTTTTCTACTGAAAACCTGCTGAGGGTGCACTCTGACCATCATCCCAGTCATTAATGAAGATGTTAGACAGCATCAGCTCTACACTGGGATACCAGCCACACCAGCTTTGTGCCACTGCTCACAACCCTTTGCCTGCTTACAGCCCCACAAGCCGGTTTAAAATCTTTCTCATTGTACAGTTATCTATCCAATATTTCATCACTTTGTCTATGATGATGTTATGGGAGGCAATGTCTAAAGACTTACTAAAGTCAATATAAATGACGTGACGTTTCCCCTCAACCTTGAAGACATTTGTCTCACTGTCGAAGGCTGTCAGGTTAGTTAAGCTGGATTTCCTCTTTGTATGTCCATGTTCAGTACTACTGATCACCTTCTTGTCCTTCATGTATATGGAAATGGTTTCCCGAATTACTTATTTATCACCTTCTCAAGGATCAGTGTGAGGCCAACTTGCCTGAAGTTCCCTGGATCCTCTATCCTGCCCTTTCTGAATACAGGAGTGATCTTTGCTTTCTTGCAGTCCTTGGGAACCTCCCATGATCACCAAGGTATTTCAGAGACAGTTTAAAGTGGCCTGACAATTACATTGGCCTACTTGCTCAGCTCTTGCCATCTCTCATGCCATCTGGTCCCACAGGTATGTGTGCATTCAGTTTGTTCAAATGTTTCCTAACCTGGTCTTCCACCACTGAGGGTAAATCATCTTGGTCCAGGCTTTACAACTGGTCTCGGGGAACTGAGATTCATGAAGGCAGGTCTTGTGCACTGAGGTGAACAAGGCGTCGAGAAGGCCTTTCTTGTGTCCTCATCACCAGATCTCCTTCCCCAGTCAGTAGCAGGCCCACATTTTGCCCAGTGTTCCTTTTGCTAGGGATTTGTGTGAAGATACCTTTACTTCTGCCTTTTTTATGCCTTGCTAGATTCAAGTCTAGGTGGATTTTAGCTTTTCTAAGCTCAGTCCTCTATGCTTTGACAGTGTCTCTGTATTTCTTCCAGGTCACCTGTCCCCACTTCCACCTTTTGTGTGCTTTCTTTATGTATTTGAATTTACCTGGGAGGTCCTTGTTCATTCTTGGAGGTTTTCTGTTGCCTTTGATTTTCAAAGATCACCTCCAAGCTCAAGGATGGTCACTCCTGATCAGCATGAAGTGAAGAAAAGTCAGCAAAAGGCTTACTTTACAAGTGGTCTTTCACCTCATAAGGGCTGGGAAGCAAACCATCCTTATGTAAAGGCTTTAGCACTTTGTCACCTAATTTCCCTTTTGAAGTAATCTAGGGAACGTTCATACAAGTATTCACACAGGCATGACATCCCCTAACGCAAACGTGATGATGGATGGAGGTGCTGGAAGAGAAGTAATCTCATCTGCTCGAATAGTTGGATCTGGCAGAGATCTTTCAGCAGCTGCAACTGATTATATTTGACTTCTACACTCTAGTGGACTCCATTTCCCCTTTCAAAGCAGAGTTATATATGCTCTCTGTGTTTGTTCGTCTTGAAGAAAAGAAAACTAAGGAAGTTACAGCTACTGCCATGAACTATCAGATGGGTGCTTTTGGAGAAGACTGAGCTATGCTCTCGTTAGATTTGTGCAGTGCAAGTATGAGAGCAAACAGAAGTTTTAGAAAGGGAAATTCTAACTACCTGTAAGGGGAAAAAAAAAAACAAAAAACACACACAACAAAAAACACTTCACAGTGAGGATTGTGAGCTATTGGAACAGGTTGCCTGGAGGGGTTGTCGAATCTCTGTCCTTGAGGATACTCCAAACTTGACTGGACAGTGCTCTGAGCAACCTAACCTGACTTCAAGCATGGCCCTGCTTTGAGTGGGGAGTGGGTCCAGATGACCTCCAGAGATCCTGTCAGTTTAAATTATTCCATGATTTTATGACTCTACGCATTCTTATTAGGTACCTGTCAGTGAGACATAAGAAGTTAGATCGATATGTTCAGACCCTTTTGTACTCTTATACAGTGGCTGGATTTCCTACGCTGTAGTTCACAGTATTCATTTCTAATAATGGGAGAGAGTGATTGAAAATGGGAGTTAGAAAGGAAGGATACAATTCTTTTTGCAGCAGAAGTGTGGAGAAACTGGCTAGTCTAAAGAATTTTGCTTTGATCTTTATTGCTGTTGAAAAACAGAGACTGAAATTGGTTTAGAGAGTATGGATGCAGTTAGCAAATAAAGCACAGAACAGTAGTGAAGACTAAATAAACTGCAATATACTGTTTAAATTGTGGTAAATTAACTAAACCAAATGAAAAAATTGGATTAGGATAGAGAAAAAGAATTCTCACATTTGAATTTTTCATGGGAAAGGGTTTTTCTGGGAAGATTTAGTTTGCTTTTGTCTGTGCTGGAGTGCTTTATATAAAAAAGAATGTTTATTCTACAATGATCTGATCATGTTGTTAACTTATCTGTAATAACTGAGGTCTCTGAGATTATATCAGTACAGGACAGTAATGAATTTACTATATTTGCATCCTGTAAACTATTTTTACTGGATTTCAGCAAATACAATCTCTCTCTACATAGAAAATTTTATAGACTAAAAATTAAAACTTTCTTATTTTTAAATATATAGAAGTGGTTTGGAAATTCTTTATGAAGTGTAGTACAAACTCACACAAGGAAAGGCGTGTAAATGCTACAGGGGACCTAACATTGAAATACACACATGAATAATATATTAGTTGATATACAGTACATATAATTAAAATTGAAAGAGCAAAGCAAATTTATAAAATATTTAAACTGAGTAGTGAAGAACACTGCAGAGAATTAAATAAGTCTTTCTTTTTTCTTTTTTTTTTTTTTTTTTTTTTGCCTGCCAGTTATACACTACCAGTATGTAGCAGTAGCAGTTTTCTTAGGGAGGATGTTTCCCACACTTAAGAAATTGACTGGGTCTTTACATGTGCAGTGAAGCATAATTAAAGCAATAGTTTATAGATATGATACAAAACAGTAGGATTTTTCTCAGTGCAAAGAGGGTAAACGTCCATAACAAAGTAGAAGTGGAAATCAGTCAAATAAGTATTAGAATTTAGAATAAAACTGAATAATTAAAAATAATTAGTTTGAACATAACATCTTTGAACATAACCTTTGACATCTTTGAACATAAACCTAGTTATAAGAAAATTATGAAAAAAATTTAAATCTAGTTTACTCTTTTTTTTTTTTTAAACTTGTGAGTTGTAACACACTTTGTCAATGATCATCTAAAACTATACTTTTCTTTTTAGAAGTCAAAGCTACATATGTCCAACAGGATGTTGGTCTTGTCTGGAATTACAGAAGCATCTGTAATAGCAGTCTTTGAAAGCTGCAAGTTTTAATATTGGATATAAATTGAAAGAACTATATGATACAGTCTATATTATTGCATTGATTAAAAACTCTGCTATAATACCATTCTACCCTCAATATAAAAAGTGTTTTAATTTGAGCATAAGCTGCACTTAACAGCTTTCTTTAAGAAAATTCAATGCTAGAAGCTGAAAGGCTCTGCTGCTTTACATTCCATTCATAGGGAGAAGTTTCTGAGGTTGAGGAAATAACTATCAAGCTTGGAAGATATTAACAATTGAAGTAGGCAGGTATGCAATGAGAATAGGTGTGGGATTTGACAGAGTGCCAAATCATGAATTTCTAGACTGTCTGCCAGTAGTTTGGTGTCTTTCTGGATGCCCTTGTAGGGTATAACAATAGATTTCGTTGCTTGCATATTGCTTCATGGGCAGCATCATTCATTAAGATATTTTTAAAGCAGAAGATCTTCTAGACCAATTCTTATTTTTATTTTGACTACCTGAAGCCTTATCTTCTATTTTAAATGTGTTTCAAGTTTCCATGAAACCCTGTTAATTATTTGTGGTATTAGCTCATTTGACTCAGGAAAAGAAGTGTTAAAAGTATAACATGAATCTAAATGTAAAAGACAATAAAAATACCATGATCTGTATTGCTTATGTTTACTATTTTAATGGATTTCTTTTTCCCCCTCTTCTCCTGTCTGTCTCTCCTGTCAAATAAAGGCCAAGAAACACCAGGTCTTTCTAACAGAGACGTATGAAAACAACATGAGAGAGCTGGAGTTACTCTTGGACAGCTTTGCTATGTCAGGCCAGCGGACAGCAGGTTAGTTGAAGGTATAAAATGACAGATGCATCTGTCAATGTTCCAAAGTCACTACATTGTGGGAATTCTGCAGATGCCTCTTGCATTCCCTCTTCTCAACATGCTTTGATTTGATGACATGATAAGAGCAGTTCTCACAGCAGTCAAATGGCCTTCCTAGCTGAGAAAGGGTGACGGAATGTGGACCTGCTGTTGTCAGCCCAGAGCTTGATTTACAAATGCTGGGGTGTATATGATCGGTCAGAAAAGGGCTCACTTGCTGTGCTCTAAATCCAACTGAGAAAAAAGTCCTTACAGTATACCTGCAAAGGGAACAGATGTTTTGCCTGAACTGAGCCAAATTCTCAGGCAACCTTCAGCAACTTAAAGGTCATATATTCAAAAAGGTTGTGTAGGACACATGATATAACACAATACTTTTTGCTGTTGAGTGTGCACTAGTATTGTATTGCATTCATTGCATTCATTTGATCTAATACAATTATTTTTCTCTTCTAATTATAATGAATTGCAAGTTAGTAGTTGTCAGTCAACAAACTGCTGCGTGCATAAACATTTGAAATTGTGGCTAACAAACAGAATTTTAACATAAAAGCTTGTGATCTTTTTTAAAGGGTGAAAACAATACACTTTTCTCATTTGAAATGTTCATTTAACGCTATGTATACGAAAAATTCTCCATGTGATTTCTGTTAGAAAGTCATATGCTAGACACAAAAAGCTTCCAGTTTACAGAGCAAATAAACTGGAAACAACAACAACAACAACAACAAACGAAACAAAACAAAAACAGATCAAAAGTTTCTTAAAGGGCAAATTAATTTATTTGATTTAAATTGTGATGACAAGTTTCTGCAATGTTTAGCACCAATAGACATAAAAGGTAGTATAACATCTTTAGGGAAAGATACACATATAAATTAAGATTTTTTTAAGGCCTAGTACTGTTAAAATAGAGTAAAGGAACTTCCTAGAAATTCTGTTGTTCTCAAAGGCCTAGCCTTGCATATGTGATAAATTGATTTTATATCATATGATGATATTTATATTATATGATGGGCTATATAACTTTTATTTGGGAGCTGGTATCAGTCTTATTCTGTAATTGTAAGTGTAATTCCTGTGGGTAATACCTATAGGTTTACTGCAGATATGTCAGACTGAAAAGCTCTTCAAATCTGTATGTTTTCCTCAATCTTGAAAAGTTCCACATGCCCAGAGGGGATACTGCAATTCTGGAGGGAGCTGGATGCTGCTGCCAAAGTGCAGTTCCAAAGCAGTAATTGTCTTTTGGGTAGGTTTTCTGTTCTCCCTTGTGATAAACTTCACAGAGAACAGCTTTAACCTGTTTCTATCTTATTAGGGATTTGGTAACTTCAGTATTAATTTGCTTTTGTTGTTTGAGGTAAACTTCCAAAGATCTTATTTAAAGGGATCTTTTTTTAAGCTTCAGTGTCTCTGTAGAGGCTTAGTTGTGGAAGAAAGTCAAATTTAGCACTGCTGTAGATTGAGTCTTTAATACTGAAGTGGATGTTGACGAATATATTTGTTCTACATGTTCAGTATGCTTTTAAAGTGTGAAACTTAACATTTTTAATGCTCTCAGCTTAATGTGTTACTCTTAGGAATTTATTATCTAACAATATCATTTTTCAAGAAAAATGTCTTATTTGAAACGGATACACCTTGATGCCAGTAAAAGTCAAAATCATTGGTAAATTTTCATAGTTTAATTAGCAGAAGTGGGGAATTGATGCTACATGAGCCACAGTTGACTGGACAATCTTCCTTGTTTTGATTTTTTTTCTTTAAACTTTCAATTCCAGTGGTCAAAAAAGTGGCCTTAAAAATCTGTCAATATAAAGGCTCCAGACCCTTCATTTAAGTGCTGATAGTTGCTGTGCTTTTGGAGCTATCCAGGAAGAGAAGAAGACTTTATATTTGTCAGATTGAAAGAAATTAAAACAAAATAAATCTTTATAGATTCCAAACTAAGAAGCACAATCTACATCTTCCTCTTTTTAAGTGACCTTTATAAATATTCCACAGCATTGTTACTGTTACTGGCCAATTTGCATGATTTCAGTTTGTTCATATTCAGTTTGTCATATTTTGCAATTTTTCACCTGTAGGATGTGAGCTCAGGGAAATTTGTCTTCATTTTAAGCAAAAAAGAAAAAAAAAGTTGCAGTAATCTGAAAAAAAAAAAAGAAAATTGTGAATTAAGTATAAAGAGATAAGAGTTTTAGCTGTTTGAATAAGCTGAAAGACTGAAAGAGTAGTTTACTCATCTTTTTACCTTCTGTCAGAGTCATGTTGAACCTGGCATTTTCCCCAGATTTTTCCCCAAAACTCTTAGGTGATACTGGGCAAATGCTTCAAGTATTGTTTTCCCCCTTGTTGCTAAGTAGGGCCTCTCCAGCAAGAGAGTGCCGTTTGGATTATGTTGCATGTCTCCTGCATAGCTGTATGGAAACAGACAACATTTGGCCAGTATTAAAGCTGTAGGCTTGTTTTCAGCTAATGCAGGAAGGTGGAATCTGGTATTTCTGTTGGCAAGCTGGGCTGCCTAGAAAATAAGGTTGCAGCAAAGGCAAAGAATGCCAGGATGGAAAGTTTACTGGCAAAAGTCTGTTCTTGGCAACCATGATGTAAATTAAGACAGTTCAAAGGCATGTTTTAGGGACAGCACTGGAGGTTGGGACTTCAGAAATGAAGATACATTTTTTAGACAGCTTGATGAAAAATATGGATTGGAAGACAACTGCTAGATTGATTTAATGGCTATTATTTTAAATTGATGATAACTCCATGTTACAGCTTCTTTGGAGCTAGAAGTAGGGAATAACAGTATTTTTATTTATTTATTTATTTATTTTTTCTGTGCAGGTTCACTGCTAAGTGTTCCTACAAAAAATAAAATTGCTTTTGTAATTGAAAAGACAGCACTGGAGTCCTGTGCATCCTTAACTTTAGCTATGGTAAAACGGCAGTACTGTAAGGTGTTACAGATCTGTTACTTATGTCTAAAATCTGAACTTCTCACAAAAGGTCAGATTTTATGATTTTTTTCTCAGAATGATTGTAAGTGTATTAAATTGCCATCTGGGACAGTTCTAAGACTCTGAGTTTTGAGTCAGGGCACTGGACTCCCATTGAGAAGATGTTGCTTTTCCCTGACTCTGTAGATGGTTAGAACCTGTGGAAAATACATGTAGCTGTCCACTGGAGGTACCTGATAAGACAGAGCAGCATTCTGTCCTAGAGATGTGCCTTATTTTTAAATTCACTTTTACGTGCATTCTTTCTAAGTTCACTTTTATGCTGTAGGGCAGATTATGCTCCTGAGACTGAAAACAAATTTACAAAACTGTAATTGGTTTTTCTAGGCATAACTTTGACAGAAACAGCCGGCCAGCAAGTTGAATAGAAAAGTTAGTGTCCAATCTGAATAGTACTCAGCCATACTCTATGCTTTCTGGCATTGAAGGGCTGGGAAAGAAGTCAGTAATTAATTTAAAACTTAAATTTTCAGAATGGATGTTGGCAGTGTTTTCTAACTTGCATGTGTGTGCAGGTTTTCCACTAACAATAGTGTTATGTGTGGCATACAGGATGTCTCATTTTTTAGAATGTCATACTAATTAGATAATACTAACCATAGAATTATATAAAAAAAATAAAAATGTAACAACTTGGAAGTCTGTAAGGACACCTTCTCTGACTGACAAAATTTCATTCAGGACTGAGACTGTCCCAATGAAAAGACTTAGTATTTAGTATCTGATTTGACTTTATGAGCCATTCTGGGAAAACTGATGATAATTGCACATTACTCATAACAGCTTTCTTGGAGCTAGAAGTGTAGAAGAATAGTACTTTTTTTTTTTTCTTTTTTTCTGTACAATAGGATCGCTTCAAAATATTCATGCAGTGGGTAATAGGGAAAAGCCCTGTACATTCTTATCTCTAAGGCTTGAGGAAAAGGTGATGTTATCATTTGTTACAAAATGGATTTATAAAAGTTGCATACTAATATAAACAGAGCTGAGAAGAGGAATCTGTCAATAACTTGCTATTTTGCTGTAACACCAGAAAAAACGAGTACGTTTTTCTGGGAAATTTAATATCAGCTGACATCTTGTGACCTCTTGATCAATATAGGGTTGTTTTGCTTTCTTAGCACATTGTACTACAGGCTTTGGAATGTTCAGACTTGTTCATATGTCCCTAATTAAGGCAACCAGATTAGAAGTCTCCATCTAAAAGTTTAATAAATAAGTATAGTGTGTATATAATGGATATATCAGCTTGAAGATTTATAATTGAAACATTATGTAGGACTCTGCAGACAGATAATAATTTTTTTTTTTATTATTTCCTTTGGAATGAAATTCAAGATCATTTAAAAGGTTTTTAAGACCTCTCCAAGCATAATATAGTCATGTGATCTTTGGCTCAGTAAAGCTTTGAGTAAATGAAGTACTACATTATAATTTGCATGCTTAGTCACAACAGCAAAATAATGTCAAGAAAAGTGTAACATACTTAACTTTCAGGCAATGTGTTTTTCAAAGTGTGTTATTGTGTGGTTTTAATGTTGGCTGGTCTGACTGAATGACACAGTTTTGACCACTGTAGAAATTATATATGAGACTGCATACCAAATACATTAGGTAAAAATGTAATCCAGAATTTACAGTCCTGTATCTTGTATTAAAACTTTTATACAAATGTCTTTCAGCTGTATTTGCTATGAAGGTATGGCTATTCAGCTTTATCTTTTGTGGAAAGCAAGGCTTCAGTGTTTTGTGTTGTCACTGAAGCCCTAACTAATTTTAATATTTCTCATCCAGTGCGAGTAGTTTTCTCTCTGTGGCTTTATGGGCTTAATTTTCATTCTCTATTTTTCTTTAGGCACTTGTAAGGACAAAGATAAATCTTCAAGCTTCTCTGTCCTTGAGACTTTGAGTTGTACCTTGACAGCTTACCAGAACAAGCTGGAAGATACGTCTAATGAGGTAACACTTGCACTGTTTGGCTCTATATGTATTGCCTTCAGCCTGCAGCAGTACATACGCTTTGCTTGTAACAAAGGTCAGAAGAGAGGGAATGTTGAGCTGACAGCTTCACATATACGAAAAGAAATAGCCTCTGTCACTACTATTTCTCTAAGCTTGCCCTATGGTAAAGTTTCACTTATATTTGGGGGGGCGGGGAAAAGAGTTTTTTTTTCCCACTTTTTTTTTTTTTTTTAATTTTTTGGGCTTATTATTTTCAATAATCATTCATGGAAATAGGTCTTCCATATCTAGGATTTCAGTTAAAAGAACACAAGATGTAAGAGTTCGGGCAGTGTATACTACAGTACTCCTAAATACCACTTAAGACTCAACAGTCATTTGTATCAGATATGCAAATATGCATTCCCTTGTATATTTAAAAAGTGGCATAATTTTCTGAGATGAGTGTGTTTATGATGAAGTCTCTACTTTTTGATGGTGTTTTGCAGTCTTTGAAGTAAAATAGTACCTTGACAGTACTTTCCTTAAGATACCTAAGATGGCAATTGATACATTTCAATTTTGGAGTCTTACCCATGAAAAAAAAGAAAAGCTTTTCATGCAGTTGTACTGACCTTTTATTTTACTGTCTGAAAAGTCACAATCTTGCATTTATTTTCTCATTTGTATTGCTAATGTGATTAAATTAATCCTCTTGGGTTTAAATGTTTTATGAATTTGTAGCTTTAAAGGCTGTAGAGAGAAGTTAACTACACTTTGTTAAAGCTTTTCTGTACAAAATTTTAATTAGCTTATCTTTGGATAACATTGGCAAATACAGAAGACCAAGGTGTAGTAAGACTGTAAAAATGCCAGTACTGGTTTTTCATTTCTAGGTTTTGTCTTCTGTTTTGATAAATGCATAGTCTAGCTAGGCATTCACAATATTAAAAAAAAAAAAAAAAAAAAAAAAAAAGTATATCAGCTTTGCCCCTCTTACAGGAAAATGCATGGTCTCCTGGAAGACCTTTGAGTTTGTTCAGTGGGCGCAAAAATAAGTGACCATGGAAACAATTATACTTTTGTAAACAGCAAGCACTGTTAGGTCTCTCCCAGTGAGATAAGAGAGCCGACGTGTATAGTCATTATGAAACTCTTCTGAGACCCAAGTCTGGAAGCTGCAGAGTAACTAGGAACATATTACCCACAGCGAATTGTTATTTGGGAGGAGGAGTGTCACGTGGTGTGCAGCACAGTTGAAAAGTCGACTCAGCAGGCTTTGGCTTAGTGATGTGCTTTGTTGTGAAACCGTGCCAGAGACAGCAGTGGGGAGACCAAGGGGGTGGCTGCTAAGAAAGCAAAGAGAGTATTCTGACAGAAAGAAGAATGAACTGTCAAGAAAAATAAATCGCAAGCAGAGCAGGACCAACTGATGACCTGCCACAAGACTTCCCAGTAGGACTGCATGTGACTGACCCTGAAGTTGTCATACAGAGCCAGAGATCACCGAGCACCTTCATGGTGCACAGAAAGGGCAGTGCTCTGTCCTTCTTGATTACCCCATCCCCAAAGATAACACTGCTTTTGTTTTTTGTATATTATATATGTATAGTAATAAAACCGTTTGTAATAATACAGTGAAACTCAAAGGGACTATGAAGGGCACTGTGCAATAAAAATAGGATGTTTTAATACACAGCAGTAACGGTTTAGTTTTGAGTAATTATGTAGTGGTTATTTTTGTAGTGAGATTTCCAACAATACCGCACATACTGATGGAATTATTAATATACATGTACACCTGTGTGGGCATGTGAAATATACTGGTAAACTTGTAATTTGTCACCTTTAATTTACTGTGTTAATGACTAGATTAAGTGATACAGTTTGTTTGTGTGACTGAAAGTTGTATGCGTGTTTTGTTTTTGATGGAGAATAAGCTTTTGACTTTCTGTGCAGAATGTGCAGAGGCTCTAGTGCAGAGGCTAGAATATGCTTGGGGAGAGAGAAACGGCTACTAAACCGTTACTAACCGTAAAAAGACTGGAAATATTCCAACTGCAGTCTGCAATTTACCATAATTATTTCTGAGGGTTCTGCCAGGTCTTCTGATCTGAATTTGAACAACAACAACAAAAACTTCAGAGTAATTTGTAAATTTTGTAAATGGGATATTTTACTTAGGAGTTGTTCCTGAATGTTCAGGTGTGAGCAGTAGCCTTCAGTGTAGTACATATCTATTTGATGGTTTATTTCAGATGAATGTGTAACTAACCTTATCATCAGGTAACCAACAACAAAGATTATAGCGATGTGTTATTATCTTTTTTTTCCTGAAAATTAAGCTAGTGGTCATTATGGAGCACTAAGGTGGTTGCTTCTAAAATCAAAAAAGTTGACAAGACCACACGTCGCTCTTGGGATCATTACTGCTGCTTCTTGGTATCTGACTGCTGGGCAGCACTCAGTAAAAAGCAAGAGACTATTCTCTTAGCTGGACACTTTGTGCAAAAGGCCAGTGACTTTGCAAGCTTGTTTTCTCAAACCACTCCCCGAATCATAATTTGAACTTACTGCATTTTAAACACACTTCAAAGTCTATGTTTTTGTCAGATATTTTGAGAGTTGATGGGAAAGTTAATGATGGGCTCTGTTTGGGATTTAGTCACTGCTATTTATCGTAAATCACTATAAAACAGTTTTTAGGGCTTCTTCTTCTTTTTTTTTTTTTTTTTTAATAGCACATTATTCAGATAGTGGAGAGTATAAATATTGTCAAAGGAATTGAAAACAAATTTATTATACAAAATTCTTCCTTTATATTCAAGTGATTATATAGGTCTTCTGTAAGAGTGTTTTTGACCTCTGTGTTTTTTACAGCTTGGGAAAATGACGGCTTTGTGTGAAAAGATGACAAAAGAACTTGAGATATCCAAAGAGAAAATGTATGCTTTAAGTCAAGACCTTAAGGTATGGTTTCATGAACTTAACATCAAATTTGAAAGTTCTTTAAAACGTATCCATCTGGATTTAAGTTATCTTTTCATCGTATCTGAATAAGTCTCTGAATCATTGTATTCTGTTGAGCAGACTAGTTACTCTGGAAGCTTGTGTGAAGTCATTCTATCTCATTCTGGTTACCACCTGAGTCTACATAACTGAACATTTCAATGATTGCACTTCTGAAATAATTCGAAATCTGTTTTTCAATTTGCAAAGTATTGTTTTATATTGAGAAGACTTTCAGTAGTTTTTTTCTTAACTAACTGCATCTACTTTTATCAAGAAAACTAAGAATTAGGAAAGAACGTTATCTCTGTTTATGTGAACGGAGATTTTATTAAAGATGTCCATCCTTAGTTTTTGTTTATCAAAACAGACAATATATGTATGAAGCATTAGGTGCATTAGGTATACCAGTAAGATATACCTGGGAACTGGTATATCTTACTGGTAAAGTTGTATTACTTTACTGGTAAAGTAAGATATACCAGTAAAGACATTTCAGAAACCTTTTGAATAAAGAGATTTTTTTTTTTTTGGCTAACATACCACTTTTGTAATGTCCTGTCTGGTTACATCAGTGGCCAAGAGAGTGAGGAAGTCCTGAGGTCATGGTTAAACTTAAATGTTCCAACTGGCAGTGTATTATATTACTGCCAAAATAGAATGTCTCTACTCCCAATGTTTCTCAGATTGTTTTGCAGGCGATATACTGCTTCATCACTTCAATTTAGTCAGAGATATTTCTGCAACATTCATTAAATCTTTGTATTCGTTTATACTTAAACATCATATCCTTTCATCTGATGTGAATTTTCTTTACTAACTAGTTTATGTTCAGGACACTTATGGTTTCTGCTTCTGTTACAAGGTCTTTTTAAAGCTTAGGTGCTTTATTATTTGCAGACCCTATTGCAACAGATATGTCTACTCTTCAAGCAAAAATGCTTTTTCTGCACACAGATGGTGCTGCTTTGTATGTAGTACATACTAAGTGATTGTGTATGCACACAGTCACTTTAAATCTTCAGTGATAAGATTTAATAAATGATTGAAAACTAGATCCACCCTGAAAACATTTGTTAGAAACTTACTGGTGCTTTAATATTGTAATATTTTCATTAAGAGGAAGAAAAGTCATTGTCTAATGAGTTGGAAGCATCTTTACTATTATATTTTCCATGTAAGCAGCTATGGTTGTATGAAAAAGAAACAATGCTTTTATTTTGACCTTTAACAAACTTTAGCAGTTCTGGAAGTCCAGTACTTGTAGGAAGGGTAAGCATGTATATGTCAGCAATCTTTTGTCTTATAAGGGATAGTTTAATAAATTCTTTATCTTGTGAGATTTGGTATTGGTAACATGATCTTTACGACCATTTCTGATGATTAATTTCTATTCATGGTCAAACCTCCAAAGGGAGTCCTCAAATTATTATTTTTTTCCATGCAGATAAAGAATATAGTGGTTCACAGTAGCTCTGTTGTCCACCAACCTGGCTGTAATGGATCAAAGATTTACTTATGAAAAAAATCTTTCACTGTCTCAAAGACCAATTCACTCTGCGGAGGATAATTTGCATTCATGACTTCTGAATTCTCATTTGGGGAGATAACCTGGATTTTGAATTCAAAAAGATAAGTCAGTGTACCGTGGAGTTTTTAACTTTCTGAGATGGATTTCTGATGCTGTCTAGTTCTAAGCTGCAGAAAAGGACTGTTGTCAATTTTGAGAATCCATTATTGGCAAGATGTAGTCAGATTAGCCTGGAGTCTTCTGAACACATGGCAATGTGAATGTTTACTTCCTCAGATGCAGAGGTCTGCAGTAAGGTACCAACTTTTCTGTTCTGTGTCTGTTCTACAGGAAGCACAGGATAACCTGGCTGATGCCAATAAAGAGTTAAATCATCTGCATACTAAGTGTGCAGACAAAGAGATTTTAATAGGAGCTTTAAAAATGGAGCTACAGAATGTACAGCAGTGCTGGGAGAAGGAGAAAGTATGTGCCACAGAATCTGAAAATGAAATCCAGAAGCTTACCAGGGCTTACCAGAAGGATATGGAGGTATTACCAGAGACAAGATGACTGTCAAAAAGAGTCTTTATTTAATCTCTACTTTGTACATTTACATATATCAGATGGTTACCTTTAGACTTAACATTTATCCCCAAAATATGATTTTAAGATATGTATTTTTAAAAATGTATTTAATATCTACAAGATCTCAGGATATATTGTTTCTGCTTCCGTCTGTGTTGGAACTAATATCTTAACTCTTCCAGTATTTTGAGCGTTTGAACAACTGAAATTATTTAAACGGATACGCTCAATGAACATTTTTTCTTTCTTTCAAACTGAAAGTTAACAGGAGTGTTCTACGGTTGGAACCTACAACAGTATCATCTTCACATGTTGTTAATTACAGATTCACATAGCAATTGATAGATAGCAAATGTGGAATTGAGGTAATTTTGCATGCCTGACAAAAAAAACTAAAAAATTCTTATTTGTGACCTTTTAGCTCATTGTGGTGTGCTACAAGTGGGAATTGCTTAAAAAAAATCTTATCTCAGAACTGTTCTCTCTCTCTCTCCTTGTATTTGTTTACAGATGTTAATTTTGTTGCTTTATTATTTCCCCCCAGTAAAGTAGTTCTGTATTAGCAATAGCAATGATTTTCTTTATCATTGTTGTTGTGCATATTGAGCTCATTACTTCCACAAATTTAAATTTGGATGCCAACTGAGTAAAAAGGGAACATTCTTTCCACCTCCCTAGCAGTCTGGTATTTAAATAGTGTCCACATGAAGCAGCTGGAATTGTTATACACACATCAGATAATGATTAAAGTGAAGGAAACTAGAAGCCTGGTTATATTGTAAAGTCAGCATGTCTACAGCACTGTGGTTGCATTCAACATGTGTGAATTGATTTGGGGTCTTGGGATCCCTTATTTTCATGCCAAATGGATAATTATCATCCTCGGTTTATCACAGCTCAAGCAAAAATGCTATGATGGTGGCACACTGCATTTTCCTTGGGGAAATAGAAGATCTGCCAAAAATGAAGTAAAAACAAACTGAACTACTTTTTTTTTTTTTTTTTTTTAAAGTTAAAATACCATTAAATAATTGTGAGAAAACGCACCTAAGTGCAATGGAAAGGTCTCAGGAAGACCATAGTTCCTCAACTTAGTCATCCACAATTTCTTGATTTAAAGCTTCACTGGGGCCCCTGGCAAACAGTGGGAACCTTTCCACTGGTTTATTGACTTTGAATAAAGGCTCCGTTTCTGGCGGTTATTGAGGTACAGCTTTCTATTGTTTTCTTAATGAAAGCTACTAAGTTGCATATCTGTACTAGAATGATGAAGTCTGGAATTTCCTGTGCATGCAATTGTTGCTAAAGATTATGTACAATTTACATCAATTTATTATACCACTGCCTAAAGTCACTGTAAATGAATGAGATGTGGTTCATGAAATTTAGCTGATGAAGCCATAAGCCTGTTTTGTCTAGCTATTTGGTTATACATATTCCATGCAGAAGAAATTTTTGAAGGAATTTAAAGTGTCAGTTGTTTGAACAGTGGTTTGTGCTGCAAAGCCAGTCAGGCTCTTTTCTGTATGCTGTGCAGATACTGGAGGTGGGTACGGTTTCAATGTACCTGAAAGTGTTAACATGAATAATTAAATTGTATTTACTAATAGCACTGAAAATTGCATCTGTATTAGGTACTGGTCATGAGCACTGCAAGATCAAATTTTATGTATTTGTATGCTGTGTATAGCCAGACAAGTTTTGTAAAAATTGTATTCTTACTCTGGCTTTAATATATTTGACCACAAATATTAGCAGTGAGCTTGGTGAGTTTTTTTTTCCTCCCAGTTGTGTGCAGCTCATATTACTGCAAGTGTGATGTACCTCTTTAGATTCTAACACTGTTCATATATAACAGTTACATTTTCTTTTGTCTCAGGAGAAGCTAACCTTCCTCCATGGCTTGTACCAGCGGTTGGTAGCTGGCTGTGTGCTTATAAAACAACCAGAAGGCATCCTAGATAGATTCTCTTGGTCTGAGCTTTGTGCAGTCTTGCAGGAGAATGTTGATGCCCTGATCTTAGACCTCAACAGGGCTAATGAGAAGGTAAGTGTCCTTAGGCACCAGCTACCTCTATTAAATTCAGTGACATTTGTCCACATCACAGTATCATTAAAAAGGACTGACATTCATCTTATTTCAAAAAGAATTTGGACGTTAATAATTCAATACCATTAATTATGGCTTGTCTACAACTCAGTTTGATGCCATTGCTGTGGGCATGTAAATGTGACTGAAGTCTGTATGAAGTCTCTAAGCTCCGCTTTCTGTGCAGGACATGCTAATAGTACTAGCCAATATTAGCCACAGGGACCTAATTAAAAGAAAATAAATTAATCTTACTGATGAAGCAATTCAAAGAACTTAGTCATTTACACTAATAAAGCAAGTCTTTATTTTAGCATAAAACAGAAACAAAATGCACTTGCTTCAGGAACATCATCTTTAAATTATGGGTTTAAGATTCAGATACACTATTTGAAAAAAATGCCAATGTATTTTTTGATTAATTATGATTTCTTGATTACCATATTTGTATTCAGAAATACAATAGAAAATAGTTATTTTTATAAATCATGTCAACGTATGTTAATATTTGTTCTAGGGAGAAACTGTACTTTTCTGAGTGATCGTAATGTTAATAAGCTTGCATGGCCCTTCTCCCCAGAAATCCCTACTTTTTAGGAAGAAGAGACTGAGACTGGTTCCACTGACTAACATATACCACCCTTTAATTTCATTCAGTTCATGTTCTGACTCCATTGATCAGGTCACTCCTGTGCTGACATGGTCTACTAGAATGATTCCAGATCTTGGCTGCCCTGACATTTTGTTACTGAGCACAGGAAGAGAAAAGCTCTTTCAGAACTTTCTCATCTGCTGGAATTGTAACCACTTTTCTAGCTTGTGTAAGGGACAGGGCTAGTTACACTGAATCATTTTGATTCCTTCCATCATTTAGTAAAAAAACCTCAGTAGTCCATCAAAATTACTAAAAAGGGATATATTAGAATAAATTCTGGATTATACAGAAAGACAACATTTCTATTTTTGATTAAATGTAGAGGAAGAAGGAGAATGTAAGGGAGGAGATGGGAATGAACATTGTTGGCAGTGTTTTTGGGTTTATGTGCGCCTAACTCTTTTGTATGGTTTAATTTAGTATGGTTATTGAGATTGATTGTGAGGTCTGTAGGGCTCTTCTCATGTACTTACCAGTGTTTCATGGATTTGGGCAGTGTTGTTACCTGTGGTGTACCCACTTCTTAAGAAAAAAGTTTTTCTCCTGCAGTTTGATGTGATATATTTGGAAGGTATATTGCTGATACTCTTTCACAACAAAGTGCATATACATGTATTAGAGATTGTTGCTAGCTTGATTCATTCCTCCATTTGGTTTGCATAGGAGCTGCAAAGTTAAATCACAGAGTGAATCACTTCATTCATCTTCATTGAAATCACGTTATAAACTGATGAGCTTCTTTTGAGAAAAACATCCTGTACACTAAAGCTTCTTGCAATTGTTTTCATACTCAATAATATATGGAATGTCTTGGCTTTCCAATCAAACAAAAAGTAAAATTAAGGACTGTTTTTTCATTATTACCCTAAGTCCTTGCAGACTGCTAGAGGACTGGTATACTTGGATTACTAATTTAGCAGTGTAAGATGTAATGCGCTTCTTTCAAAATGAGTAAGGGATGTCTAGTTAAGTTTCAGAAGGCAACAGTTATATTCAAGGGGGTAAAGGGATGAACAAACTGAAAATAGAGAAAAGCCATTATTCCAACATATGCCTTGCAAGATTGAAGAAAACCATTTGTAATGAAAGGCTTTTTATTTTTAATAAATAAGTTGAAGAAGTTAAAATTTAGATTTTATGCTGGGGAAGACTCTGTAATTAAATTAATATGTACAGTTAAAATCCAAAAGTGTATCAAGAGATAAAAGAATTTCTTTTTAAATGCTTGTCACGCAGATATCTCACCTAGAATATGTTTATAAGAACAAGTACGATACTATGAAGGAGCTTCAGCAAAGCCAGGAAGAAGCTTTTAGCAAAATGGCCAAACAGATGAAAGCACAGGAAAGCTGTTGGCAGAAACAAAAAAAGTATCTGGAACAGCAGTACTCAGGTCTCCTTGGGGAAGTTCATGCAAGGGCACAGGTATGGTGCTGTGAACTTCTGAATTTCTTTTCCTTGTAAATATTTAACGGACTATTTCAGTAGTTTGAGCTCCTAACCAATTTCAGGTTGTTTGGGAATTTTACACAGAATCACGGAGTGGTTGACGTTGGAAGGGACCTTTAGTATCTCGTTAAAATAAAATTTAAAAAATCACCACTACTAAAACAACTGTGCTAGTATTGAATTCACTTAGGATAGGAAACAAGTGACTGCTTGTTAAAATGTTCCAGAAATTAAGTGCTTAATGTTGTCCAGCAGTTGCTAATATATATATATTATATTTTGAGAATGCTAAAGCTTTAAGATTGAAATTGCTTGTTTAGGAATTATGTAGTTCAGCAGTTAGTTTTTAGTGTCATGCTTTGCAAAGACTTTGTAGAATAACAGCAGTTCGGTGTCATCTGGGGATGAATTTAGGTGTATTTGTTCTGACCCTGAGAACTAATTAGCAGTTACAGTGGTAGATTTCAGCAGTGTTAAAGTACTTTTTATACAAATACTTTGGTGAGCAATGGTTCAAAAGTGTAAAGCTGTCATCAGTCATTGTTAGTAAAGTTATTTACCATCTAAAATTTTTACTGTTACTCTACAACTGCAATTCATAGTCTTTACAATCACATCTCTTTAGAAATGTTTCAATTAAAATTGTTGTGAAATACAAGAAATAACGTATGACTTGCTATTTGTGACTACCATCTGAAACATGCTTTGTCAGATGAAGACTGCTTTTGTCTCGGATTTTAAGCTTTGAAGTCTGCTCTCTGACAATCGTATTTATGAAGTATTCTTTAGGCAAAGCAGTTTATTGTGATTTTTTGGAAATGGGCTAAAATCTTAAACGTTTTCTGCTCAAGATTTACATTTCCCATTGGATATTGACAATGCTAAAAATATCCCCATGAGTGCCTGTAAGGGGCATCCAGACTCATAGTGACTTCCTCCAGCATGCTGTACTTTCATGTTATGAGATCATTATCAACAAAAAGAATGATGAAATAAGGAAGATTAATTTTGAAAATGACCTTTTAAAAAGAAGTAGTGGGGTTATGCAGTTTAGATTTCTATCTGCTATGGATACTGTGTGAAACAAAGGTCTGCATAATCTCTTTCAGACCGTAATGTGTTGTGGAGAATTTATTCTGTGTAGTACTGTACCATGCTTTGGGACAGTGCTGAGTATGCCATTCTTTTCAACTGTAGCTGGCACGCGCATGCACTGAAAATACCACTCTCTTTTGCAGCCTGTGCATCAGGCATGTCTTCTGGAAAAGACTTTTTACTTCAATGTGCTGTAAAAGACTACAAGTTTTCTAAAAAGGAAGTGCTTTCCCTTAGAAATATCTGGGCATGTTTTCTGAAACAAGTTATGTAGGATTACAAGCTGATAGTGGTAGAAACTAGGTGGTGCAGCATCTGTATACACTTGAACTTCAAACAGGAGTTCATTCAACAAAATCTGGTCTTATCTTTGTTCTTTCTCACGTTCCAGCTTGTCTGCCTTAGCATTTAGTGTCAGTCTTGGAAGAAGACAGTCTCATTTCCTCTGGATTTCTACCTTATGACGGATGTTGAACCTACAAATACCAGATTAAGCTTTTACCTTTCTGAGGTCCATAAGCTCCATGGACGTCTGCTCTTAGGGCTGTTCTAATCCTGACTGCTTGTTTCTTGTAAGACTAGACTGATTTTTCCATCATGCATTTTGGGTCTGTTGGCCATATTAATCTGCAAGCTCACTGCTGTGATGGATCAGGGCTATGCAGACACACTAATGCTGTAGCCTTGTTTCCACAGGAAACATGTGAAGGCAAAGAGAAGGCTTTCAGTTCAGGCATGTCTTAGATCTATGCCGATGACTTTATCCCGTTAACTTAGAGCTCTACCTGCACAGCAATATGAGTAATGGATTGTGGAGATTGTTATTTTTGTTTCTTAGAAGTGAATTGGAGAAACAGGGCTTTTCTGAATGGCTTCCTAGTTGTTAAATGTGACATTGCAATGTGGAGGTTTTAGTAGCAATGACAACTGTCACTGCTTCTGTCCCTGTCTGTTCAGGGTCCCGGTTTCCAAGATGGGATCTATGGATATTAACAGATTCTACTTCACAGCTGTTACTGTTGATCAGGTGGACAATGTTAACTGGAAAGCAGTTTTTCTATGGGGCAGAAATTCCCACAGTGGCCTTATTGCAGGCCAACAGTAAACAAGCCTCTCTACAGATACCGCTCTTTGTTCCTAGTTTCTATATATAGCCTTAAAATGAATATCCTTTTTCCTTGCCTTTTGTAGCAGAAGAAGCATAGTCCCCTTTATTTTATGATGTACCATTTTGTTACAGTGCCTATTCCTTAGCCTTACACAAATTATTTATTTAGTCTGTACACAGTCTCATAGCAAAAGTCCTCTGAACCTTAACTATGAGTTGTTGTTTGGTTATTATGTAGACATTTATTAATCTGTCCCTATTTTTGTGGCAACCACTTATATAGTAGCGTTTTGTTCTGGCAAATACATGTGAGAGAAAATTCCTGTAACCACTTTTAAATTATTATTTTCAACAGAAAAATAAAAGGTTTACTAAATAGAAAATGGAAAAAAAAAATCCCTGAGGGAGAAAAATGGCTTTTCTTTTGCTTGCTTTTTTTTGTAAAGAATCTTTGCTTTTACTTCAAGGTGAGTGAACTACTTAACGACTGTGGTTATATTGTAATTGTATCAAAAATTGGTGTTTTACACAAAAAAGAAACCAACTGAAATACAGGAAAACCTTTTGAAGTTAGCATCATGATATTTCTAGCTTCTAGTTCTGTTTTCTTGCCAAAATAAAGTGAAAGAAGTAGGATAAAACTGTGTTACTAGTAACATCCGTTCTTTTGTCAATGAGTGTCATAATCTACCAAGTTCTGTAGCCCAGTGAGGAATCTCTCAAAACTCAAGCACCCAAAGAAGTCAAACTACCAACATTTAGGAGGAGAATTCTCTCCCTTTCAAAATTGTGCCTTTAAGCTTTGAAGAAAACATTAGAAATGATGAAGAGAAATACAGAAGTAATTATCAGTCCCTAAAAATAAGAGGGTACATTTTCTTACAATTTATTTTTTAATTTCTGTAGTCACTGTCTTGTTCATTTCTGCATATTCCCATATAACCTGAAACATTTAAACACTACATTTTTTTTTTAATTTTTTTTTTATTTGTTTATAAACTTTAATTAGCCAGAATACTGGATGTTAGTATTGTTGCCCAACAACCCTGTAGGGATCACGCTTTGTTTGTTTACTCAGATATTGGCCTTTCACCTGTAATGGCCAGAAACCATAAGTTGTTTTCTAAATTCAGCTTACCTTTTCAGTTCCTTCCAGTCATGCTATCAGTTTTTCTTCTTCTTCTTTTTTTTTATTTTCTGTTAAAATGAAGCATTCTAAATAATGCAGTAGCTCTGAAAGTATTTGTACTTGTGCATACTTAATTTTAGAGCAGTTAAGTGACATATGAGGCCTGTAAGTTTCGTTTTATAATTAAGTATTTTAGTTACCTACTATATTTTTTTATCACTGGAAATATTTTAATAACACACATAACCTGGTTATATGCAAAACACTGTAGTATGTTTTTCTTTCAACATCAATATTGTCAAACCATCTGTAAAGTCTACCTGTTGGTATTTTATTTCTTTGTCTTAAAGAGCAATATGTGTAAGTTTGGTCATGAGAGAGCTGTTACTCTGTTTGTCTTCCTAGTCCAGTTAAAATGCTTTCTTTCCAAAAATAATTAAATATTTATTTGGTCAAAGACATTCTGAACTGACATAGGTTACCTTTTTACAGAACTGCAGAATCTTTTTATTTCCTTTTTAGGGATAGTTTATGTATTTTTCCCCTTTTTGTGTTTATTGTGTGAAGGAGGAAGGAATTAGGATGCCCCCATCCCCATTTTCTTAAGACCAGTACCAAAGTTGATACATGGGAATGTGACTGGTAAATGTCACTTCATTTCTCTCTTGTCCACTGCTAACAGGAATAACCTCTGCCCCATTTCTGACAAAACTGCTTAGAGCTATAAGAGAGGCAGCTGAGACTTGATAATAATCCTCTCTTTAATTTGTCATATTACTTAGCATTACACTTGTTCTACCTTTATGTGTTTATTTATTGTAACAGGGGCATAAAAGTTTAACTTGAGCTTGTGTTTTTTTTGTGAAGTGTCTAAAAATTATTACCTCCACTGAATCCTGGTAAACATAGCTTTGAGTGGCTCAGTCACAGAGGACCCTGATGTATCAGGGAGCTAGTCTAAGCATCTGAGGCCATGGCATATTGTCTTGAATATATATAAGAACACGCCCGTCATCAATAGCACCTAATCTGCATGGTCCTCGTATTCCCTAGCTTTTTGGAGTCTTCATTTAGCTGTTTGGGTTTACTGTTTCAAACCTCCCTCTTTCCCTATTTTAGGGCTTAGAGAAGGGAGAAAAAAAAAACCACCAACAGTTCTGCAAGTTGAAAAAATCTGTGATGGCTGCAGTCAACATAAAAATATATGTATTACACCATTTTTTTCAAAACTCTGTTCTGTATGAGACCTAATTAATCTGTGAATATATAAGTAGGGGGTTGATTACAAAGTAATTAAGAGATCACCTTTAATTCCCCTTTCCCAGCTGCTGCCAATCTGTCTAGTTTTATCTTCCAGAGTTTTCCTTATTTTTTTTTCCTATCTCTTACACTAAATTTCTTTTCTGCTTTGAAGAAAAATATTTTTTTTTCTGAAATTAGAGCATGTAATTGCTTATTATTAAGTGAACTCATGAAAATGTATTGTGGATAGCCAGGTACTGTTGAAACCTCTGTGTATTGTTGCAGAAGTGGATTAGCTTCAGAAATCTAGAGTTTGTAGTTGAAGATTGTGCAAATTTTTGGCATGTTATTGGTTAGTTTTTGCATGTATCTGGTACTGTAACTTTTTTCTAGGAGACATGCTTTGACAATCATGACTGATAATTTTTGTTCCTTCAATTTGTTATAATTCCATAAAAAAAAAAAAGAAGAAGACGAAAACCAACTAATTTAGGTAAAATCATTTTGATTTTTTTTTAATTTAAATAATAATTTTCAGCTAATGTTTCTTCTCCCCCTGCCCCTATTATCCCAGGAATACCAAGAAACAGCAGAGAAAAACAAGGAAACAATCTATGACCTTGAAAAAAGATGGGAGAAGTTGGCCCTTGAAAATATTTGTGTGAAAAATACATTAACACAGATTCAGAAGGAACATTCATCTCTCCTGGCAGCATGTGCACTATTGGCAGGTGCCCTGTATCCTCTCTATGGCCGATCATGTGCTCTGTCTACACAAAGACATCTTCTGCAGGATCAGGTCAACATCTATGAGTCAGTTAACCAGGAGATTAGGACTCTAGTTCATGCTCTCTCTGGTGTGGAGGAAAAGAAGCAAGAATCTAAAATGAAGAAAAGAAAATTCAAAGGCCTGATACGTGTGTTCCGAAGAGGTGTGATTGCAGTTCTGGCAGCCAACAGGCTTAAAGTTTTAGCTCAGTCTTCTAGTTCTCTCTTCTCCTGGGTAAATGGCTTCAGAGAAGGCATTGGAATTCTAGTTTGTGTAGGGGACTCCAAAGGCAAGCATAATCTGTCAAGTAAGCTAATTGTTTTCTTGTTTTATAAGTCTTATGTCAAATTAAATGGTTAGCAAATAGCAGATAATAATGTTAATAATAAAGTGAAAAGACTGATGTGACATGACAAATGTCATTTCTGGATTTGAGGTTTCAACATTTCTTGACAAATGTGATTTCCACTAAAAGGAACTACTTACTATGTTTAGCTGTAGCTTTTCTTTCAGTGCTTCACATGTGAACTCATACTATTTCGTATCTCCGACATTTGTGTTAACCTGTTTTAGAATTACTTAAATGCTAACATATCTTTTGTGTCATATCTTTTTCTAAAAAGATGATTCCCCTTTTTTTATTAATCACTTTAATTATTTTTTATACTAAAAATGCAAAAAGATTTCATTTTAATTTAGATAAAATATTAGTATAAGATTTCTAAATTTTTCTTCTAAGAATTATTTAGTCTTTCTGTTCCTTTCTTTTACAAGATTGCTTCAAAAATGTTTCACAAAGACAAAGATCCATTTACTTTTCTGTTTCAGTAGTTGTTGAAGAGGACTTAATATAGTCTAAAATGTTCTGAAAGAATTGTTTTGTAGGTTATGTACTTTGGTCATTTTCTGAAAGAGCTGAAGATAGTATCGTGCCTTACTTGTGTCACCTGGTTTTATTGCTAGTTCCAATTTTCTTTCACAGGACACAAAGAGGAACAAATTGATTGCATTGAAGCACTCAGCTGGTTTACTAGTTCTAAGCTCCATGCTGCAATAATCAGTTCTGTCACAGAATTACAGGATGTTGTTAACAAAACAGGTAAATTTAGAAATACGTTATTGTAGTAGAAGAAAAAAAAAGTTATAAACTTCAATATTTACATGATTGCTATTTTTATGCTATTTGATACTATTCTGTATCAAATTCTTGGAGAACTGCCTTCGTAGAACATATCAATTTTCTTTAATTGTGATATGATATGTCTATCATTTCAGTACATGGAGTCATGGAAATAGAAGGTTCAGGAATGTTTCTAGAAATCGTCTGAACTGCTTTGTTGTGAGTTAGAAAAACCATTTCTATACCATGCCAATAGATAAAAGATTAACTTGTTCTTAAAAGCGTCCAATGACATAATATTTAAAAATTCCTAGTTATCTTGTTCCACTGTTACAAAATATTTTACTGAAGATCAAACTATTTTTTTTTAATAAAGTCTATTACTGTCTTAAGTAAGGCCCTAAAGCTGATGCATTTAACCTGGGATTTTACTGCTGCTGACTGACTGAATGTAATTTCTGCCTTTTATATGATACGAATCTAGAATTCCAGATATAGACCTATAATTTCCAGAATTACAGGCATCTGGAAAACAACTGAGTTTTTCATCTATTTTAGTTGCTATCTTGTGGTTTCTGACAGAGAAAGAAAATGCTCTCAATTAGGACACACTGTAGCAATCTTAATTTTATGTACCTGTTGTGTTCCCTCTTTAAGTAGATCCTTAATGAGCCTTCTGTCTAGATTACCTAATTTTATCAGTCTCTCCTCACATAAGTATTATATATGTGTTATGTTATATATGACTGTAGAAAATTTTAATGCTAGTTCCTGGATATGTCATCTCTTGATTCCCAGCTATTAACTGTCTTCTTTAATTTCTTTGCAATGAGGATTGATACAAGATCTCACTTGTTCCTTCTATGTTGCTGTTATCCTTAGTTGTTCATTGTAATTTCCAAGTTCTAAGAATTCTGTCATCTGTATTCTGTCATCGAATAAAGGGTATTAAAAGAAACGAAGGATAATTTATAAGAGTAAAGGGAAGTAGCAGGATGGAAAGACGGTGATATAGCTTACAGACCACAAACAGTGAACTGAGACCAGAGGTTAGCCATTAAATCAAAAGTGTTTTCTTTGAGTTTCAGGTGCCCTCTTGGCTCAGTTTTCAGCAATTTAAATTTGCATCCATATGAAACAAAGTTTGTACTGTGTTTCAGGACATGCATGGACTTGCAGTATATACTGCAAATGTTCCTGTGTATAGAGTACTGAATAAGAGAAGCAAATTGAATGGGAATCAAAGATAAACTCTACAGCAGCATCAACATGCTGAAGTGTCTAGTTAGAATACCCTAAACATCATGATATTTCGTTTATGTTGAAGTAGATAAGAATTCTGTTGAAAACTGCTCTGTACATAGCAGTTTTGATGTTTAGAGTTAGCAAGAACCATGCTGAGAATGTGATAATCATAGTCAGTTTGGTGATTTTTTTTTTATAGGTCATCTGTATTTAAGTCGTATTTTTACAGAACCTCAAGATCTTACTGCACATGTATTACTTGGGATTCTGTTGCTCATGAGATCAAAAGTCTTCAAATAACCTTTGGCTCAAAAAAATACTCATAAGTAATTTAAAGGTGGAAATTAAACTTCCTGAAGTACCAAAGTGATAAGGCTGTGAATATATTTGAAAGAAAGGCTTGCATACTTGGGAAGCCCTTTTATGTTTTGTAAGTCATATTTCAAGTAAGATTTAAACCTGCAAACTGACTTAAGTCAGTTTTTAATTTTTTTAAAAAAACTTTTAAAAAATTATTTAATGTAAATAGGCAATCTGAGAGGCATCTTCTCTCTTCATGTCGTGAAATTACAGCAGTTCTAGATGAGACTGCATGTAGCAGGAGACAGTAGGCACAAGAAAGTGCTGTGTGGATCTGCAGCATGGAGTGGCTCGGTGTCTTGAAAGGAGTTTTAAAGATGGCCATATCTGAGGGAGAAACCAAAGAAACTGAATCTGTATCACTCAGAACTGGAACTTCTGGACTTGTGCACTCTGTTGTTTTGAGGCTCGTTTCTTGACATTTTAGTTTTAAAAAGTGATTTTGATTTAACAATCATGATCATTTCCCTTCACACTGTGTGTTAGTTTGGTTCTCATTCTAGCATGTTTTGGAATGGTCTCTTAGCTTCAATTTGAATAAAAGTTTGTTATTTTTTGTTGTTGTTTTTTTTTTTTTTTGTAAGGTTGTGTTTGTAGGTTTGTTTGAACAGAATCTGTACTGCAGTAAATCAGAAAAAATGCAAATCCAGTTGTTTGAATACAAATATCATGAACTGTAACATACACAAAGGTTTTGAAGCATGAATGTTTTAGTCTAGTGTAGTACTACTGAGTTCATCTTTCTGCCAGTTCTGTTTCACCAAAACAAATTAAAGGAGAATTTTCTTCACCTGTCAGTAAATGAATGATTTTTTTTCTAAATTTGCTTAATGTAAGAATTAAATTCTCTTTTACCTGCACTAGTGTTAATCCTGTGTTACACACATTATAATATCCAAAACTGAATGCTTTTATTGTATCGTTGATCCTTTGAGGGCATGTATGTAAAATGATTATGGTTAAATCTTTTATTTTCTTCCCAATGATTATAGATCCAGTTCCGTGTGGAATTGCATTATATTCTTATTTTGTCTTTCAAAACAGTAACTTGCATCGACATATTTCTTCATGGTTACTCTAAATCACTCTTCATTGAAAATTAAACAGAGATGAGGCTTTTTTTTTTTTTTTTCTTTTCCATCCCAGGAAAGTGTCTTTAGTTATTGGGCCCTCAGCTGGAATACTGGTTGTGAAATACAGTGTTACAGTACAATTCCCCAAACTATTATTAAATTATTTTTCATATGGTTAAACTGGGTGTATTATAGCAGTAAGGAACAGTGTGCCATCCTTGGTAATGAACACATGAAGAAATACTACTTCTTCTGACAGGCAAACTGTCTCATATAAAATGAGATGTAGATGGAAAAACTAGGGAAAAGGAAGAAAAAGGTCATTGACAGGTGTTTTTTCTCCTTTCCCTTTCCCTTTTCTCTTTTTGATATTTACCAGTAATCACTAGAAAGGAGAGGTTTTTAAAATATTTTCAATGTCATCTTACATGGAAGGCAGTGCACACAGTCTAGTTTTATGTTAATTAAACATTCAAAGTGATGTCATTATTTTTGGAGAAAAGAGATGGCCTTTGAAACTGAAAGGTAGGACAAGAATAAACTTTTTAAGAGTTAAAATGATGAAAGTAGTTTATCTTGGATGTGATCAGGAATAGAGTGCTGACTTTATCAGGTGCTATTTTGTTTGCTTATAGATAAATTTGATCTAATGTAAATGATAAACTCTTTATTTTGAGAGTGGAAATCTGATAAAAATAATCTTTTGTTTACTTACAACCTTTGGCTTTATCCTTGCAACATATAAAAAAGTATTTTACTTTAAAAAAAAAGAAGCTATCATTGTTATTTTCTCTGTTTATACTTATAAGTAAATATTTTAATTCACTACAGCAACAGGAGATCTGTACTACTGAATGTAAATAAGCTCTTCCATGCTTGTCATCTTACACTGATAGTATCATAAGACAAGTAATGACAGATTAAGACCTGCCTAGCAGAGGGAAAACTAAATTACAAGACTTTTATTAAGGCATAAATAAACCTATTAACTCTTATCTGGAATACCAATTAGTGGAAGGAGCACTGACAATTTTATTTATCAACATTAAACACAATTATTAATTACAGACCTGACGAATCTAGCAGTAAGCAGGACATGTTGGGTGTGCTGGGGCCTTAAGTCCATTATATGAGAAGGATGATTACCAAAATCCTGTGGGGAAATAAGTAATTGTAGCTGTAAAATTTTAATTGCCTTGGAATAAGGTAAATTATATTCTCTTGTCTCAGAATATAAATAGTATGGCATTAAGGTACCAAGCCTCACTAATTTTGAACAGCAAATGATTTAGACATCTATGGAGGGGAGGGAAGAGGAATCAGAAAAAGCTCAGAAATTTGCATTGTACATGTAAATACCGCGATAAAGTGTTTTACCATGTGTTCTCACATCTGACACATTCGACCTGTCTGGCATTTTGCTTGCATTTGTCTTATATGTTTCATAAATTACAAAAATAGAACATCCAAGAAAGACTTAAGAATGTATACTGTTGGAGGTGAACATGAACAAATATTCTTTGAAAAACAAATCCTATTCTCCAGAATCTTATCCTATCTTACCCTGCCTATCCACAGATTGATAGGAGTAGAATGTTCAATGCTCAATACAGAATTTGTCCCAGATTTTCTCTGAGAAATTCCCTTGACCTCAATCTCCATTCTCTAATGGAAATTTCCTACTGAGTATTTTATAGGTACTATTTATTTATTTATTTATTTATTTATTTCTCTCTCTTAAAAAACCAAAAACCACTAATGATCTACATAATGTTTTGTTGTTGTTTTTGTTTCTTGAAGATCCAAATTCCTGGCTTTCTGGACACTTACTTGTAAGTGCAGCCAGGAACTCCTTTTCAAAACTTATGGACAAGCTTAATGTAATAATGGAGACTATTCCATTAGACAGCAGCATGAGCATTTCCTATACGGAGAAGGACTCCTTGGTGCAGAGGCTGGCTCGTGGACTTCATAAAATAAACGCCCAGGCTGTGGAAGCTGGATTTTGTGACAGACTACCCATTATGGTATGCATGTGCTACTTCATGTAAACCCTAGGTTCACAGTAAAAGTGTTACAGTGAAACTCTCTTCATAGCACCATTACTTTTGTTTCAGATTTTTTATGACTCAGTTGAAGTCAGCTACATAGGGGATCAGAACTTGACGTGAAGTACCCCAAAGCATTATGCACTGACTGGATGTTTTCTTTTGTCGTCTAAGAATTGATATATGCAAATAAAAAGGGGGGGGGAGGGGAAGTTCTATCAAAATTATATATACTTTAGAAAAAGAAACCTATTTCTCACTTGTACAATGTTTTTTGTTTGTTTGTTTTGTTTGTTTTAAATTTGTTTGGGTTGCCTTTCAGTAGGAAAAGATAATTTTCTCCCCTTTAACGAAAATTAAAGGATATGATTCTCTCATAGAGCCTGTCTTCCTCTGTGGGTCTTACATGAAAGCAGATACTTTCTGAAAACAAAATTTGCAATAGCCCTCAAGAGAAGGTGAAATGGGTTCATGTTTTTGCACTTGTGTGCATCTTCTAGAGATCGAGGACAAGATGACAGTTTTGCTTGGGTACTCAATATAACTAATTTTTTAAAATCACATTAAGAAGCGTTTGGACTGTGCACTTAGTCACATGGTCTAAAATTTTGGGTAGACCTGTGTGGTGCCAGGAATTGGACTCGAATGATCCTTATGGGTCCCTTCCAACTTGGGATATTCTATGATTCTGTGATTTCTCCATACGGATATAAAATGGCACATTTTTAAAGTGTGTAATATTGTTTCTGTTTACTAACAGAAAAGCATAGCATCCTTGCAGAAGCAAATATTTGAGTTTACACAAAGACTTCATAAGGCAGAAGTGGAACGACGCTCATTGCGCCTAGAACTTGTAGAATTCAAAGGGAATTTCAGTGAGATGAAAAAAGAGGCTGACAAAGCTCAGAGCCTGCAAGAGCAATTAAACATGTTTAAGCAATCTGTAAGTACATTTGATTTAGGTAAGACTGCTTACAAGAGAGACCTTCTTTTTGCACATTTTCTGTTTTGTGTTCTTTTGAAAAACAAGTAAATCTACAAAGCCAATATGCTATTTTCTAGAAATTTTCCAGAAAAATTGGTGCATAAATGTCACTAAACTTCAACCCAGATGTATTTAGAATTCTTCCCATACAAGTTTCTCTTTGGTTTGCAGAATGAGATACTCTTTGTAAATTACACATTTGGGTTTCAGCAGCTCCGGTTTTCTTCCATGTGTTGAAAATGTTGGTGTGATTTTTATGCTCTAAAATGATTGTTATCACGTCAAAACAGTAAACTTAAGAGTATTTAATATGAATGTTCATGACAAGCTCATAAAGTATAAATGTAATATTTTAAATTCTATACTGATACTGTTCAACATTATGATACATTTTTTACTCTGTCTTTGAGTATGGAGTAGTATTGTGAGCTAGTCAGTGCAAATTTTAGTTTGTCTGTTTCCTTGAAGGAGTGAGTTTATGGGAAAGAAAAGAAAAAACAAAAACAAAACAAAATCCTTGCTGCACTCTAAATAGCACTTATGCACCAAATTCCTCTGAACCTTTGCAGTAGCTAGATGAGTTAACTGAGCACTATGGGTCCACTAACCTGTACATAGCACTGTCTGGCAGGAATGAGAAGAAACAAGAAAAAGGTTCCTTAACAACTTTAAACCAGGTGTGTGAGGGATCTATCCTTCTCAGGTCATTACTGCCCTGCGATGTGAGTTCTCTGTCCCCAGTACTCCATTTTGTCTGTTGCTGGTATGTTCTCCATCATCCTGATGCATCTGTGCCTTTGGCCCTTATTGGAGGGAAGAAATCTGTCCTGCTTTTGCATACTGGAGATTGACTGGACATGTTTCTTCCTATGCTTATCTTCTGTAGGTTACATTAAAAATTGAATTCATGTTTGAGCAATATGAGAAAGTAAGTGGGTGGGAACTCTTATCTGTAACAGTGCCCAAAGTTGATCCTGAAGCATAGCTGGTAGATCTGTCAGTATGACCCAGTCAGAACACTTCCAATGAGAATATTTAATAGATGATTTCACATCCATTCTCCTTTCTGTTCCAAGGTTTAAATTATTATTATTATTATTATTATTATTATTATTATTATTATTATTATTATTATTATTATTATTATTATTATTATTATTATTATTATTATTATTATTTAACTTAGCAAAGCTATCTAATCATCTTCGGTTTCATTTTTAATGGGTTTTATCTCCTTACAGTTCTGGGAGAGCTACATGAAATTGTCACCTTTTAGTTTGTCATTCAGATGTAAATGATTTTTCACAAGGAGTTATTTGTTCCTCTGGACTGTAGTGGGTGTGGGAAGAAGGTTCCAGGCAGGTGTTTGCAAGGGTTAATAAGATGAACACTAAAATGTAGGACATTGATCTGCATATTTCCTTCTTAATATTAATTTTTTACAACCTGGGTATATTAATTTGGATAGAATAATTAATGCATAGTGTTTACGGTACCCTGAATATTTTTCAGAAGAAAGTACAGTGAATAATATTGTCTACCGTTTAGTGTTTAGTGATCTCTCTTCATGTTCAAAAACCTAAGTACTCATCACAAGCATGCTTTTGTTTTAGAATTTTATATGCTAGCAAGTAGAATTCTGGAAGTCAACCTTGTAAACAAATGAATATGGTTACACAATCAAACACAATTTATTTCCCTTATCAGAAATTGATCACTCATGAGAGGTTTGAAAGTGCATGTGAAGAATTAAATAATGCATTACATCGGGAGCATCAGGCACAAGTGCTTTTGAATGAACAGGCACAGCAGCTACAGGAATTAAATAATAAACTAGAATTGCACTCCAGTGAAGAAGCAGATAAAAACCAAGTCTTAAGTGAAACTGTAAAGGTAAGATGATTATTCTTATGAAACAGGCATCAGAAATTTTCCTTTTGGTGAATAAACCAAATCTTTTGTGTTTTGTGCACATAAAATGTTAGGAGGAGATGAATGTATGCCATTGGAGTTTTATAGTACTCAGAAAAGACTTTAAAGATGAAACTTCAAATATAATTTCCCTTTTCTGTTTTTGGGAGTGGAGAGTGTACATCAGTAACCTCTGAAGTATTTCAAGTTTACGTGATACTTAAGAGACAGCAGTTATAGCTGTCATGAGGTGTTAGCAGGCTGAAGAAAAAATGAATGAAGAAATACAAGGATACTTTTTTTCATTTTTGGGGGGGGTAAAGGTCCTTATAATATTTTAAAACCTTGATTAGTTGTTTCCTGACTGTAATCTTAGTGCAAAGAACACATTTGCCAGTTTGGAATGTGGTAGATGACAGTAGAGAAAGAGGTTCTTTTTTTCATCAGAATTTAATTTTTCCCCTGACATAATGAGTAATGAGGAAAAGGAACTTATCAGAATCTTTGATAAAAAATCAAGGAGCAGAAAGGGACTAAGAGCTTTGAGAAAAGGTGCATATCTAATATGAAACAGAAGAAACATTGTGTTGACAGGCCAGTAATGTGTGGTGAGTTTAGCTCTGCAGCTTTTGCTTATTTTTTATTTAAAGCAAGTTCTGCTGCTTCTTCCTCTTCTTCACCACCACTACTATCCACCTCCCAGTATTCTTCTGTGAAATGATAGTAAAGCAGAAGAGAGTGCCTCACTGGTATTTAGAGAAATAGAAGTGGTTACGATTCTTAGGAAGACTTAGGACAGGAGTGGTAAGAAAGGTCAAGAGGCAGAAAGAGAACCTAAATGTCAAAAAAGATTTTGGAAAATACAACAATGAATATGGATGTCAAGGAGGATAAGTTGCAACAAGGAGTTACAGTCTGCAGTGGTACACAGTGGAGAAAGCTGAAGGATATTGCTAAAGTTATTAAAGGGTTTTCATCAGCAGTATTACTTACTAAAATGCCGCATCTCGTTAAAAGGGAAAGGCAATGATACTTTCAGTTTAACATTTATTTTTTATGGTTTGCCCCCCTCCTAGGCCCCTAGCTGGGGGTGTTTCATTTCAATGTAAGAGTCTATTAAATTTGTCTGTTCAAGTCAGTTTACGTCTTAATACTATTGCTTTTTTTGTTTGTTTGTTTTTTTTTGTTTTTTTTTTTTGTTTGTTTGTTTTTTTGTTTTTTTTTTTTTTTGTTTGTTTTTTGTTTCAGATGCAACTGAAGTATGTATAAGCCATTAGGCTTATTTGGGAAATACTTGATTAAAATTTTTAAAATGAATATTAGGATCATAAAGAAGGGAAGGAATAAAACACAGGTGCTACAAGAAATCTTCATTAGGTTCTACTCTTTATACATTGCTGTATGGTACTCCACCATATTAAACTTGATATGCAAATCCTTCCTTTGAATTTGTTCGGAAGAGATGAGGCGAAGTCAATTGTAAGCATTTAAAATATATGATCGAGTTTTAAACAAATCCATTAAATGGATTATTGGTTACTGAATAAGATTTAACAGCTTTTTGGCTTTATTAATTAAAAGATAGATATTTTATGTTTTAGACAGTGCTTGTCCAGAAATGCACCGTATTTCTGCAACCCCCAGCAGTTGTTGGCTACTGGAACAACTTGATTTAATGCTTGATAATAACTTACCGGAGCTTGTAAAGATACAGTACAATGTAACAATATACATGTAGCTGTAGTGATAGAATAAAGGCTACAAAAGTTGACAAAATAAGCCTTAAAACTGCAACTTTGACCACTTACAGTTACGCTGCTTTGTTTTTCTAGATGTATTACCCTTTAATTCTCAATTTTTTCCATGGATGAATTTAAACTAACTAAATGAACTTACCATACTTGCCCCATAGTAACTGTAGCAATTAAAATTAGTGTGTAACTAACTTCTGTGTAGGTATTAGAAAGCTGATTGATCGTCTCTTAATTCTTTCCTGACGTTGGCTACCCTAGTCAGCATAAAATTGCACTGTGGTTGTAAAGGCTTATCACTGTATAAAAAAAGGAAACAAAATCTGTTGTAGTAATATGACAACCTAGATTCAAGATCTGTTATTTTTTGACCTCTTATCATGCATATTGATCTTATAATGCATACTTCCTAAATCATCACCATTTAATTTTTATCGTTGTTTTTCTACAGTCTCTGTGTTAACCCAAAAACCAGTTCCAAACCTGTGCTAAATATGTAACTCCTAACGTCAAGTGACAGTCTAACACAAACTACTTACCAAGGGGTAAAAACAGTTCTTTTTACTTTGAGCTTTCTGTGGTTTAACCCCAGTAGTCAGTTGAGCCTCACACAGCCTCTGGCTCACACTCCTGCAGAAAAGGGAAGTGGAACAGTAAAAATGAGAAAACTCGCGGGCTGAGATAAAGACAGGTTAGCTAAAAACAAACAAACAAAAAACAAACAGTGCACACATGTGAAGCAAAATAAGGAATTCATTCACAACTTCCTGTTGGCAAGCAGATGCTGAGCCATTTCCGGGAAAGCAGGGCTCCATAATAAGTTATGGTTACTTTACAAATACAACTCTAAATGTGCCCTCCCTCCATCTTTCTCCCCAGCTTTCGTTGCTGTACACTTCATATGGTACAGGGTATTCCTTTGCTTAGGTGGGGTCAGCTGTCCTGGCTGTGTCCCCTCCCAGCTTCTTGTGAACCACCATCCTCCTCAGTGATAGGGCAGCGTGAGAAGCAGGAGTCTTTGTGGAAGCAGTGCTCAGCAACAGACAAAACATTAGTGATACCAAGGCTGTTTTGGTCACAAATCCAAAATATAGCACCATATGAGCTTCTGTGAAGAAAATTAAGTCTGTGCCAACTGAAACCAGGACAGAGCTGTGCATGCTACGTGTTTTTTTTTTTCTTTTTTCTTTTCCTAATTTATGAAAATGTCTTTAAACTTTTTTTGTGCTACAGTTTACCACAATCCCTCTTTATTCATAGCTGTATTCAGGATAGGCATGAATGGTCTCTGCCTCTGCCGTGATGTTTTAAGTGGCACGTCATTTGTCTTGGCTCATCTTTTTTTGTGACTTAAAGTTGTTTTTTTTGTAGCTCTTATTTTACAGTACAGAGGAATAATCTAATCTCTGGTAATTGTTGCTTATAAAACTGACTGTGTAAAACTTGGTGCTTTTACAATTTAATCTCTTCAGTAGTATTGAAGTATAGAAAAAAGTGGTGCTGCACTGAATAAAAAATAGAAAAATATGCTTTCATTTTAAGATATGAAATAATCTTTCAATCTGGACTAAGCACATACAAAAATCTGGATAATATAGTGGTGTACAAATGATTTCTTGTGGAGTATAGAATCCTGGAGTAAAAAAAAAAATAGCCTTGAAGTCTTCATTTGTAATTTATATAGTGGTAAGAAGGGGAAAAATAAAATATTTGACATTTGTACTTTTGATAACTTATTTTGAAACTTATCCACACTTCAATAGAAATCAGTAAGGAGATATTTTGGTATTCATGTACTTTCACAAAGTAGCCTTATTAAAGGAGTAATACTTAATTTCTTAGCTTTATCGGTTCAGATTTTAATCCCGTATATTTTTATCTTCTTAATGGCATATACCATAGAGACATCTGAGGTAGCCAATTACATTTCAAGGTCAGCTGGAACTAAGCAACTCTTTTATACCACTTTTTTTTTTTTTTTTTTTTTTATTAGATGAGGTAAATTACTAGCTCCAATTCCCTTTTCTTTGAAGAGACTTTTTATACAAATGCCAAACAGGCTTGTAAAGCAGACATAATTTTTACTCCTTATACAAGCATGTCTTAATTCCAGTAAAATACTTTTTCTTCCTATTGGCAGGAACTGTGTATATTTAGATTTACTTCCTTTTAGGGATGTTAGTACATGTAACAAAAGCAATATATTTTTGAGCTTTAATTTATGGAGCATGTCCTGTAAATTGTTAATGAATAACTCTGTTCATTTCAGGTTTCAACAGCAATATATGCTAAATCATGTAACTTGCTACTGATCTGCCTGAAAATAGTCTGAAACACATATTTCAGAAGAAGATTGTACCCTGACTAAATTTTTGTTTCATTTACTATGTTGAATTTAGTGAAGCTACTGTTGATTTATGACAGTGTGAGAAAGTAGTCTCATTCAAGTGCTTTGATATCACCACAAAAAAGCATTTTCTGATGGGAAGATTTGGAGTGTTTGCTTTCACTAGCTATTTCATTTAAAACATTATATACATATTCTGTGTTCAGAAGGTGTAGAATCTCTTGCTGAAGAGATTCATCCAGATAAATTAGATTCTGATGGAGAGAGGGATTTCTAGATTTGTTCAAGTGGATGTTTTTCCTGAGCAGGCTTGGTGTGGATTTGAGGTGAAAATGAGACATAATTTGCTGGGGTTTTCTGGCTTTTCTCTTCAAATATTTATAGACATATTTTTCCTGAAGAATAATTCCAACTATCTATACAATTTATTTAATTAATACCATTGCACATGCTTTGAAAATCAGTTTTATAGTTGTCTGTTTCTGTAAATGATTGCCACATTCCCACTTACAGAAAGGCTTAACTTATGTGAGTAATAGTATAGAGAGGTTCAGTTGGAAGAACCCCTCAAAGACCCTGTAGTCCAACTTCCTGACCTCCTCAGGGCTCTTCAACAGCCAAAGCATGTTAGTGAGGGCATTGTCCAAATGCCTCGTGAACACTGAGAGGCACAGGGCACCAACCACCCGGCTAGGAAGCCTGTGCCAGTGCCTGACCACCCTCATGGCACAGAAATGTTTCCTAATGATCTTGAGGTCTCTTCCAACTTAGAAATTCTGTGATTCTAATGCCCAGCCTGGCCCTCCCCTGGTGCAGCTCCATGCCATGCCCTTGTGCCCTGCTATCAGTGACCACGAGCAGGGACCAGCACCTCCCTGCACAGACCTGCACACAGTATTCAAGGCGAGACTGCACCAATGCTAAATATAGAGGGAGGATCACCTCTAAACATGCTGTACACCCCAATGCAGCTTGCTCTCCTGGCTGTCAGGGCACACACCCAGCTTGTGTTGAACCTGCTGTTGCCTAACACCCTCAAGTTCCTTTCTGCAGGGGTGGTCTCCATCCACTGGTCTCCAAAACTGTGCCAGTGTCCAGCATTACTCTGTACCAGGTGCAGTACCTGATGTTTAACCTTGGGAAATTTCATGCCTTTGATGATTGCCCAATGCTCCAGTGTATATTGATCCCTCTGGAAGACCTCTTGTTCCTGCTGTGAGCCAACAGGAGCTCCCATTTAAGTATCATCAGCAAACTTGCTAAGGATGCACTCCATCCCTGTATCCAAATCACTGATACAAACACTGAACAGAACCAGCCCTAGAGCTGAGCCCTGAGGAACACCACAAGTGCCCGTCTGCCAGCCTGATGCAGCCCCACTCATTACAACCCTTTGAACTCTACTGTTGGAAATCCACTGTCTTCCCTTCATCCACCAGCAGGTGACCTTATCATGGAAGGAAATCATATTAGTAAGGCAGGTCTTTCTGTTAATGAACCCATGTTGACCATACCTGATAATGTTCTCCATAACTTTTCCATGGACTGAAGTTAGACCAACAGGTCTGTAGTTTTCTGCATCTTCTCTTATGCCCTTCCTGCAGCTGTAGGGTATAACACTGGCTAGCTTGCAGTCAGCAGGTAAATGGTTGAGAGGATTCCTGCTCTAACATCCACTAATGCCTTCAGTGCCCTGGGGTGAATCCTGTGAGGCCCTATGGACTTACGAACATTGAGCAGATACAACTGTTCCTTTACAGTGTCAGTGACCACTGTAAAAGAAAGTCACTGCTCCCCCAGTTATGGTCCTCCAACTCCAAGGTCAGGGCAGCCCAAGATCTGTTGTTGCTGTTAAATACTGGGGTGAAAAAAGCATTAAATGCCTCTGCTTTTTCCTCCTCCTTACTTATTAGGTGATCATATACTTCAAGTTATCAGTCCAATGTTTTGACCTTCTCTTGCTGTTGACATTGAAAGACTTGAAGAAGCCTTTTTCATTGCTTGACACCACACTGTCCAGTGTCAACTCAGGTTGATCTTTGGCTTTTCTTGTTTTCTCCCTGCAGATGTAAACTGCAGCTCTGTACTGTAAGTGATTTTCTTGCTTTTCAAATAGAACAGTGAAGATTGCAGTCACTGTAAAAGAGCAATATTTGGGGGATTTTTTAAAACTCTCTGGCATCTGAATTTGAAAGGCTGTTAGGATTTGGCTTTACTGAGCTGTACTTTTGATTCCCAGGAACTTGTTTGCCACTTTGGCAAGAAAGTGTGTTTCTGTGCGTTGCTCAATTAAATCAAATTAAGGCTGTTCTTTAAAGAAAGCAATGTGGCTCATTACTGTTTGTGTCTAACTTACTAGAAACTTAGTATTAATCAAATTTAGTATGTTGAAGAGAAGCAAGGTCTCTTCTAAACAGGTTAGCAACTAAAATTCATGATTCATTATTTTTTATTATTTTTAGTTTCCATAATCTGTTCTGAACGTTGGAATAAATGATAAAGTAGCTAAGAATGGATTAGCATTGCCATCTGCCCTATTCGTAGTCAAAAGAGGTCATATGTTTTATTATAATAACTTACAGGTTAAACAGTTTTGTCGTATATTTCAATTTGCATTAACAGTATTTGTAAAATACATGAGCTTGCTCATTCTCCTGCTCTGTTACATAACTTCCACTACTGATAACTACTTAGGTAGACAGTGTTCAAAGAGTTAGGTCTACTAAAATCCTTCCCTGAAGCTGGCCCTATGTGATTTCTTGTTTAAAGATTGTACTGCATTGCACATGGAACACAGGAATGTGGGAGGGCACAGTCTTCCCAGGCCTCCTCCTAGCAGGTACTGTCCTTACACAACAGATGAGTCAAACAGAGAGCATCCTGTTGTGGACGGAACCTGAGAGCTTCACTTGACAGTCAAGAAAAAGACACCAAAGATGTTGAAACCTGCATTCTATTTCTCAATCTACAGTTCTGATATATCTCTCCATGATGTTTGTCCATGTTACTGTCCATCATGTCGACATGTTTGTCCATCTTACTGTCTTTCTGATTGCTTTTTTTCTTTTTAATATCAGTAATTTGTAAATTGATTTTTCTCTTAGAGATAAATAATTATACTGTGTTTAGCATTTTGAAAGCAAGTCTACATGTTCTATTGCACAGCCATCCTTCCTTTAACGTTCAAGATTGAAGGATTGCCCTGTTCTTTTTCCACTTAGGGAATCACCTTACTAAAAATATTGATCCTCTGCATTTCCTCACTGAGCTGACTTTACAGTCGGATTGTTACATTGGTGTATTTCCTTTGTTGTGTGCCTAGAACATTCATCAGTATGCACAAGGGACTGAGGGACTGAGGTCAGTACATGGTGGGTAGAAAAGTACCGTTCTTGCTCTGGAGTCATCAATGAAACAATCCAGCAACTAAGTTCTTGAAGGTCTGCCTTAGCTTTTCTGAGTCAGGCTTTCTGGAAGATACATAACTAATGAGCAGAACATGAGAAATAACAAGGTTTGCAGTTATGTGGTAGGACGTGTATTACTGAACATGAAGTTCAATACAATTAAAATTTTTGCATCAAACATAATTCACTTAGATGCTCCTATTTTAAAATGATATTGGCATTGCATTTTTTTTTTTTACTGTTTCATTCTTCAGCAGTTCCCCCTTTTGTCCAGTTTTGTGAGTTGAATATGCCAGTAATAATTTACTGAAATTTTAACTTTACATTGCAGTTGGAATACTTACTTCATATCAAGTGAGTGTTTTGTTATTTTTTATATTGTTCTACTAGAAAATGTTTATTGGTTAACAGTAAGAATATTAAGCATCTGTTTGGCAATTCTGTATTACCCTTAAAGAAAATAATCTCAAAAATGACATCTATTTTACAATGACAGAACAGTGAAAAGAATTGCCAGTTATGCTAAAATTCCTAAGATAAAAAAGATTATTTATCTAATAAAAAACCCACCAAACTCTTATGTTGTATTTTACTTTTAATGTGTCAAAACAGTTGAAGATAACTGAGGTAGATGCTCTCACCATTATGACAATTATGGTGTAACTTAGGCACTGAAAAAGAACTCTGAAGTAAGTAATGACTATGTAAGATCACTTTAAGTAATCTTTAAGGAGCTAATTAAGAATAGGAGTTAATTTCCAATTAAGAATATATATATATTTTTTCATTCAATAAGAAGGAAAATAGGTTTTTCTTTTTATAGAAAATTATGGAATTAGTTTGATCATGCTGGTCTGATTCAGCATTCTGATTTCAACAGTCATTTTTATTAATTACGCACATAAGCACCCTTCCACTAAGGCAAGTGACCAAGACAGGTAGAATTTTGCCTAGAACTAATGCAACTAATGTGGAAACAAGAATTGCAAGTAACAATAGTTTCGTCTGCAAATTACTTCTGAGTACTTGATCAGATGGCTGAGACCTCGTGGTTTTGGGTTAAATTTATTAATGACTGATACACAGTGAAATCTAGAATGCCTTTATTTATATCTTTACAGTGTAGTAATGTTGCCCATTTCAGGGAGTACTTTTTCTTGAAGTCTGTTTGCTAAAAATAATATAAAAAATCTGATATTCTGTCAAAATTTATTTATTTTTCCTTTATTTAGAAAGTAATTGAATGAGGCAGAGTGTTTTTGTAGTCCTTTAAAAGTAATAGTCCAATATTTTCCATGCATTCTGTCTTTAGGAACTATTTCTCCCTTTGGTGAAGGGGAAAATAAGTGGAAAAATATCAGAATCTAAAGGCTTAATGGTTTTATTGCTGAATTTTAATTATAATAATAAACACCTCTGTCCATGACCTTGGAATTTATAATGCAGTGAGAGATTTATTGACATGTAATTCGGAAGAAAAATGGGATTATTGCATAATTACAGTGTGTGGTTATTAAGTGTATGTACTTACATACCACTTATTCCTGTTATTTCGAGACCTTCAACTATCTTTCAGTTTTCATTCAAGAGTACAGAAAAACTTAATGTCGAAATCCAGCTCCTGGCAGATCTGTTATTTTATTGGCTCAACTACAAAGTAACTTTGTTACCTTGAGATGTGCAGTGGAAATCAATAGATCTTTAAAACACCATTTGATTTTTTTTTTAATGTTCTAAACCCATTTTTTGCTGGTCATTTAGATATCAACATGTAGGACTTTCTGCTGTAAAGTTCTTGATATACAAGCCCTTTATACGAAGATTTGCTTCTTGCTGCTGCTTAACTAGGCTGTCTCTAGGGCCCCTTTATTTTTTCACCTTAGTCAGGTTTTCCCATGATCTCCCTTGCTGTTTGTGTGAAGTTAACTGTCCAGAGATCTTTTATATCTTCTTATGAAACATTAAGTAACTAACTCTTAAACACCTGTTTAAATATAACGAGGTATATCTAGGTTTAGACTAAACTTAGAGATGCATTCCTTTGTATTTTCCCCCTTTCTTAGCTACGTACAGTGAAAGCAGTTATGTCTAACTTTCTCGTAAGATGGATTTTGAATTTAATTGGGTTGTATGTTTTTTAGGTATTGGTTGATTTTCAAGGGCAAGTTGCTGGTGTTTTTTTTTTATCCCCTCAAATTTTCTACCACTGTCAGCTTCCAATACCTATACCTATGATATCTTTTTATCAGGGTAAGTGTGGAATCTCTTCAAGAGTGTAGTAGGATAACTAATTCAAAGCAGCTTACAAGTTTACAGTTTACAGAAACCTGTTGAAGGTCTTGAATCTTATTGCTGTCTTAATAAAACAGTATTTAAAAGTTTTCAGCTGAAGTAAACCCACCTTATTTATTTTATTTTTGTCTGTAGACTATAAAATAAGTAGTTAAGTGATTAAAAATGACTAATTTAAGCTTCTCAGTTCTAAGGTAAGTCTCATGATTTTTCCAAGTTAGCTGTTGTACAAGAACATTTCTTAGCTGAGAGAATGAAAAAATGTGTACTTTTGAAAAAAGGGAAAAAAAAATTCAATAAAGTTATTGTTTTTTTATGGTATCCAATGTATTTGATAATAACCCACATTTATTACTGTGAAAAATGCAAATAGTGATTCAATTTAATAGTTGTAGTGATTTATTGCTGTCAGTGAGTATCATGTTGGCTTCAGGATCTGTGGGCACCATGCTCAGAGAAATGTATTCCTCATTTAGAGTTTGTGTTCTCTGTTGGCACTTGGTACACCACAAAGCGTATCCAGAGGGAAGGGAGACACCCAATCAATACGCCTTTATAGTACTTTGATCTTCTTGTTGAATATTGGGCTGTGATAATCTTTGAAGCTTTTTCAATGGAACGATTTAAATTTGCCTTTTGTATTTGTTAAATATTGTTTTACTCTATCTGTTCTTTCTGCTGTTATATATGTTCTTTCTGCTGTTACATATGTTCATATATATATATGTATATATATATATATATATGCGCTGTTTGCTTACCTCTATTCCTTTAATAAATTGTAAACTTTGATTATAATCCTATTTTGAAGACTGAGCCATTTATAACACTGCTGAGAAGACCGACCACTCTCCAGTTTTTAATGAAGAGGGACAGTGGTGACCTGCATTAAAAAAATACAGATCTTTTTAGTATGAAATGATATATTGTGTGTATATATGTAAGTAATATAATATATATAAGCAATATAATATATATATATATAATATCAGTTATATATTGCTTATATAATATATAAGCAATATAATATGTATATAATATAATATAATATATATATATAATAATATATATATAATAATATATAATATTATATATATATATATATATATATATAATGATATATAGTAATGTAAATTCATTTCTGTTTTATTGAGGTGAGTAAAAGGGATAAAGTTTGTATGTGCGTGTGTCATGTATGTGTGTTTTCTCCCTGCAGATGCTTCATGCAGTAGAGTGTGGGTGGCATGATATTAAAATTAAGTATGCATACATTCACTAAACAGCATTTGGGACTGTCTGCAGAAACACACATCTACCTGAATACAAATGTGTGCAGTGTGGTTAGAACTCTTCTACTGAAAGGGAACACAGTCTTTGAATGTAAGCTGTATAAAAACTGATAAATCTGCCTAAGCCTACTTTAATGTTTCCTGTTAAAAAAAATAAAATAATGGATTTGACCAATTCTTTTAGTTAAAGAAAAAGAAAAACTTTTGCTGAAGCAATATCAAAACTTTAGCCAGTGTAAATTGGTGTTCTTGGTGTTGTCCATAAGTACCTGATGTGATGGCCCACTCTAACACACCACTGTCGGGTGAGTTGTGTAGCAGCCTCTTCCAGGAGGAAAAGTTAAGTGACCCAGCAGGGACAACGAGTGTATTGGACTCAGGGTAAGCGTAATTTCTTTCTCAGAATCAAACATTAAGTTCTGTTTAGGTGATACCTTGAAACTATAGTCAAGATTTTTAGGGTTCTCTCTGTTGAACCGATGTCTGAAGTTAAGACTGGTATCCCTAGTATCCAGTATCCTAGTAGATACTAGTAGCCCTAGTATCCCATAACATTTGTTTCTTCAATTTAGTTCTGAAACAGAGTGCTGTGTCACTTACTGGGTCCCTGATGCCTTTTTAGTCTGTGTCCACATTCCTACTGACTTCACACTGTGTATGCCTTTTTAAATAAACAATGGGAATGAAATGGTGATTATTTAAACTGTAGGTAATATTCCTTTGTCATTGATGATCTTTTTCTCCCTGCTCCTGAATTATCTTAAATAGCTGTTGTGGCTTAAAAATATTCCAAACAAATTCAGTGGTGCAGATGCAATGGAAGAATTTTTTTTTTTTTTTAGAACTTGCAATACTCTGTTCCTGGACTTAGAAATCTTACTGATAAAAGAAGATTTATTAAGACCAATATGACATAGTCAGAGACAGATGGTTTGGAATCAGTTTACCTACGGTGAAGCTCAAGTCAGTGGAGTATGTTGTGTCATCACGGATATGATGAAGAAAGTTTCTTCACTGAAGGGGTTGTGTGATATTATAACAGGCTGCCCAGGGAAATAGTTGAGTCACCATCTCTGGAGGTCTTCAAGAAACGTGTAGATGTGGAGCTTAGAGGCCTTGTCTAGTGGTAGACTTGGCAGTGCCAGGTTATTCAGTGCTTCTATATCCAACTAAGTATTTCTGTATATGTACAGTGCCATACAGTAACACTTGTAAACCATAACCAAGGGTAAGGATCATGTATACCTTATATTGTACACTGTTTATAAAGGTGCACAGTTAGATAATAAGAAGCACAATTAAGCAAAAGTATTGCAGATGCTTGTATATAGCAGAAAGTGGTGTTAGCAGTATGACAATTGCACGTGTAAAGTTTGTTACCTTACTTCTATACAGGAACATGAGAAAATTTTGAGAAGCCCTCTTTCATAGTATCAAGTATCTACCATCTTTTTTATAGCCTTGCACTGTAAGAACTCTAAGGCAGGGGCTTTGTCAGAGTAAAAAATGTAACAATAGCAAAAAATAGAATTGTCTTTTCTGTGGCATGTAAGTAACTAATTTGACAGCATGACACTGCCAGAGCATGGAAAAGCTGTTGCTGCTGCTGCAGGGCTGTCTAGCCTGCAACTGCAAAGGGTTAGCTTTTATGGTAGCAGAGGAATTCACTTTTTCTAAAGACAATGAAGAAACATCTGTCCTTTTTTTTTTTTTTTTTTTTTTTTTTTTTAACAACAAAGAAACCCACCTTCATCATTTGTAGTGATTTGGGTTTCTGAAATTTAAAAAAAAAAAAAAAAAAAGTGCAATGCAATCAGTGGCAGGAGAGGAGGTAGCACATCAGAGATGAACAAGAAATGAATGATCTTATAGTTGTACCACCTAGCATATGAATTCAAATGTTTATAGTCACCATCTCACCATTGTTTTCTTTTTTCTTTTTTTTCTTTTTTTTCTTTTTTTCTTTTTTTTTTTCTTTTTTCTTTTTTCTTTTTTCAATCCAATTAAATCTCAGAATGATTAAGCCTAAGCTTTTCTAAAATTGTCTTTGATTATGTTTTGTTATGGTGGTATTCTTCTTCTCTGCAGCCTTCTACTAATACTAACATAATTCACTTAGCTCACAAGACAATATAAATTTCTAGATTGTCACATGCATAAATTTGTTATGCTTATTAACATTTTCCAAAATGTTGTTTAGAAGTAGGGTTTCATTATTATCTTCGATTGAATTAGGATATGTCTGACTTGCCCAGTTCATCTTAGTATTCACAAGGGCATCCATCATTTGAGATGGCTTTTCAACTTACATTTCTGCTCAAATGCATTGATGTACCTAGCTAACATGTTGTCCTTAGGCTTTAGGACTACAAACATCTTAACACTGATGTGTTACTTGTTACTACTTGTTAGTACTAACAGCCCAGGAGAATCTACCTTAGTGCCTTCCAGTGTAAACCATTCTCCGATTCTATGTGTGGCCATTTTGTATTTTGCCATTACATCACATAAAAACTTCAAAAGTTTTGTTTAGTTTCACTTACTTTGGAACCAAGAGAGATGTGAATAGTATGTCTATTCTGGAATAAGTGTCATGATGTGAAATTATTCAGGAATAGCTGCAGTGTTTAAATTAATAAGCTTTTTTAAGTTCATAGTAACTTTAAAACATCCACAGCTCATTGACTTCAAAAAACATTTTCAGTCATTCTGTTCTAAACATTTTGAGTTAATGCAATTGAAAAATGCATCCCTTTCTAGTTGATCAGAAAATACATTCTCTTGAGAAATGTCTGCATAGTAGCAAAAAAAAAACCAAAAAAAACAAAAAAAAACCTTATCTTTACATCTTTGAGGTACTGTAATCTATCCTGAACTAATGCAAGTAAAGTGCTTTTGGTACCTAAACTTGCTTGGATGTCTGCGTGGTGCTTCAGTTAACAAATGGACTGTCTAGATACATATAGGAAGGGATATTCACTTTCAGAATGTGAGTGCTTACAACTTCTGATAATTTGTCTAAGAAAAATCTCTTGCAAGATGAAAATGTATACATTTTCCCATCAATTGAGTGGCCATCCGCAATGTATTTTTTTTTTTTAATTGAGATTTTTCTTAATGTTTAGGTTCTAGATCTTTTAAAGTAACTGTGTATTACAAGTGCTTTTTGAGCCATGTGCACAATCATTTTACTTCTAGTTTTCTTTACAAAACTACTTGACTTTATGATAGTGATTTGGTAAAGCTTTAGTCATGTTGTATAGTTGTATAGTTTGTGTTCTAATTTTATGGGATTTTCTTACACAGAGCAATCACAGACAATTGTACCCAATACTGTATCAGAAATGTGAAGACATGCCTGAAAGTATTTCTTAATTAACCAGTGCTTTGTTGGTTATCTGTTAAAATTATTTTGCTGATTAGTGTTAATGTTTTGCTTAGTAGCTCCACTTACCTTCTGTTATCTCGTTATATGAGGCACTTCCAAAGACAAGCCATTTAGTACTTTGTTAGATAAACTGTGATCTGTAAGGTATGTTTAACTGCTTCTGTGCTACACCACATACTTAAGAGAACAGTCGTCATATATGTCATTTCTCAGAATGCCAGCATGTGAAAAGATTGCTGTTTTAAGACTGAAGGTCCGGCAGCAAAGAGGTTAAAAAAAATATAAATAAATCGCTGCTTTTTCTGTAAAGCAGATACATCTCATTCAAATGTCTTTTTGAATACGGTCATGTTTCTTTTTCTAGAGGAGTTTAAAGGGCATGTGAAAACATGTCATGGGTGGTCAGCCTCAGGTTAGTTCTGTTTTGCAAGAGCACAACAGCCACATGGAGTTCATTTCAAACTGTTTTAAGACCCTACTGCAGCCACTCTGAAACACACTGTGAATCCAGATATAGTATGTTGATATTGCAAAGTTTGGTTTCCAGTTGAGAAGTCTAAATCCATCTTGTTTGTTGTTACATTTCTAAATGTATGCCTTAGATGTTCTTTTTCATGTATTGATGAGAAATCTCTGCTATGATTATTTTTCTTTGCCACGGAACTTCTTTCCCTAAGATTTTTCATCCAAATATTTTGTTTTGATTTGTTCTTGATAATGAAGAATTTAAAACAAACAAACTGTGGAAATTCAACTGTGTAGTTTGAATTATTGTAATTTGATTGTCATTGCAGATATGCACACTGAGAATACAGTTGACATTAAATATGTGTATTTACTATTAACTGTTGCTACATTTGTATGGTTTGTGTTTAGACCTTTGAAAGATCCAAGATTTCTCTAGGTTATCTGTAGACTGTCTTTTGAGGGGCGCTCAGAGGCTATCCTGAAGATTGCATTTGCTGACAGCATTGAATTTACAAGAATGATCAAAAAGCAGAGTAGATGTCAACTTTTTCAGGGAGCCCCACTAGACACCTTAACAGACTGTCTATTTGCAACCAAAATTCCCCGTGGTGCTCTTGTATGGCTAGAAACCAAGGGAATAATGGAGGTTTCAATGCTTGTGGCCATTGAAACATAAACATATAAACATAGTTCTCATTTTTGTTCTTGAAACCGATGTTATTTTCCTAAAGTAATAACTACATGATAATGTTTGCTTTTAGGGTGAAAAAACATATACAGTTATTTCTAAAGGTGTCTTCTTATCTGATAAAGAATAATAAGATATACTAATAAAGAAAATAAGACATTCATGAAGAGCAGTGCGTTATACTAATAACAATAGTGAATGTTAGTTTTACTTGAATATAAAAAGCAAAATAAATCATTGGAAGAAAGCCACTTAAAAAAATTTAGTTTAAGTCAGTAATGCATGCCTTCTGAATGCTGATGACTGGTAACTGATCAGCTGAATGCTGATAGCTTCTGAACTGATAACTGAACATAACCAAATTAGACTAGTTTAAACTTTCTCTTAAAGGCCAGCATATTGATCCAATGCTGCTCACTAATAATTGGACCTTCTCTTGGCTAGAAACTTTTGTAGGCTTCCAACTTTTTTTCTGCCTGTTATCCTGAGCAGCTATTTACCCCGAACTCTTGGGCAGCTTTTGCAAGATACTACTACTTCTTCTCTTACCTCTTTGTAGCATTAAAAGCTTCTCTACTCCAAGCTGAAGAGTCCATGCTCTCTCAGCATTTCCACATAGGAGAGAAACTCCAGTCCTTTCTTGGTCATTGTGGCCCTTCACTGGCTCCCTCCAGTAGCTGCATCTCTGTTGCACCAGGGAGTTCAGAGCTCCAGATGTGGCCTCATCAGGGCTGAGAAGAGGGGAAAGATCACCTCCTTCAATATGATGCTGCATGCATCCTTCTGTGTCACAGGGACATGGTTCTGATGCATGTTCAGCTTGGTGTCCACCAGGACCCCCAGGCACTTCTCGGCCAAGCTGCTTTCCAGCTGGGGGCCCCCCAGCATACTTTAGTGGCTGGGGTTGTTCCTCACGAGGAACAGAAATTTGCACTTGTCCTCGTTCAGCTTCATCTTTCTGTCAGTCTGACTATTTCTCCAGCATGTTGAGGTCCCTCGGGATAGCAGTGAACCTCTGGCATATCAGCTACTCCTCCCAGTCTTTTGTCATCAACACACTTGCTGAAGGTGCACTCTGCCCTATCATCCAGATCATTAATGAAGATGTTAAATGTGACCAGACTTGATAATGATTGCTGGGGTACACTTAATTCCTGGCTGTTCATTCCAGTGATCACCACCCCCTGAGCCCAGCAATTCAGTTTTTGACCTGCCTCACTGTTTGCTTGTCCAGCCCAGACATTGTCAGTTTCTATATTGATTGTCACTGCTAATCTTTAAAAAAAAAAAAAACACAAACACAAGACAAAACAAAAAGCAAGCAAGAACACACACACACACACACAATATCCTAGATGAAAAAAGAAAGAAAACAAAACAAAAAACACCACAGAAAAAGTATACCTATGTAGAGCTTGATAAAGCAGTCAGTTTTCCAATCAGATCTGTAGTTTCTGTACATTGTGACAGAAGGGTATGCGCAGTAGCTGTTATTCCTTGGCAAGAGGATTCTTTTACTCCCTCTTAGTTTCATTTCGTGAACAGCCATTTAAACAAGCATTTTGGACTCCATAAGAGTCATAATTCGTATGTAGTCATGATGCACATTGTTAAATGTTTTATACACCAAGTTCAAAAGCAAACAGTGTGAAAGAAAGTATTTAAATGTTCAGTTTTGCTCTTTCATTTTCAAACACTCTTCTGCCTTCCTAACCAGTGAGGGTGTGTTTGCATTTTTTTTTTTTTGGATGTGCTTTTATCAGCCTATTATTTCTCACTCACCAACTGAAAAGTCAAGTTTTAACTTCATCATGATGTAATATAGAAAAGAGAGCTAAAAAAAGACAGTTGTCATGTATGCTTTGTATGACCTATGTTTTACAAAAAATGAGACAATGGAGAAGTACTTGTATATTTTAGCTGGTGGATTAATGGATTCTGTCTGAACTTTGTATTCTTTTTCTGTGGACAGTTATTTGGTATTTACCTAAAACACCTTTACAAGGGGTATTCAATGTACAGTTCTTTAAAAATAGTATTTTGTATCTAGATAGAAAATGCACATACCAAATTTCATCCTGAAGACAAAATCTTTAATTTCACGGATCTGTTTATAACACAGATACTTCAGTATTTTGTAGTGCTGTGTTCTTGTTTCTCTGTAGTTTATATCGAATTTAGTAAGCAGTTTGATCTGGCTTTGCTGATCTTGGAAAACATGCTCTCAGTATAAATGTGTTGCACATGCTTTGCATGAATTTAAACTGTATGACTGTCATCATTCATCTAGAATGATTGTCCCTCTGTTCTGTTGAATAGAGTGGTAAAGAATGACCATGCTGAGCTTTTGTTTCTTTTTGTAACTGGTTTTAACGAAAAAACAAAAATTGTTAAAATTTTTTTAGAAGTTTGAACTCATCCTTTGTACACCCAATTAGATTTTTCTTCAGTGCTATCAGTTACATGCTGTTCTCACCAACAAGTGTTTTTTCACTCTGTTTATGGAGAAAAAGAAGTCCAAATCTAAAATATGTCTAGAGGGAACTCTCTTTATGGATGCTGATGAAAACTCAACCAACTATGGGATTTTGGTGGACCGTAGAGGAAATGCAGTGAAGTCTGAAGGAGTACCTGAATGCCTAAACATCTGAATTATATGAATAACTGTCATTTTATGAAATGTCTATAAATTGGAGTTTGGCTTCTAAGTTGTTTCAGACTCACTTATGCTTGAAAGTGAAAGCTCAGCATCTTCACAAAACTATGTGCAGACATAGTAGGTTTTTAAAACCTCCATCCCTGTTATCACATTCAGCCTTAACTTTCTAACAATTGTAATTGTCCACAGGAAACATTTCAAGATAAATGCACTATCAGGTTTTGAAATTTTCTTATTTTTGTAAATAGTAAGACCTGGGGAGCAAAATAAGGGCTATATTGTGGATTAAGTGAAATATCTCAAGGCTGTGCTTTTCTGATAACTGAACCTGAAGTGACCTTTCTCAGACACAATTACAGAGCTGTATGTTTTTCCTTTAATTTCATCAGGGGTTTAATTAGTATACAAATAAAACTTCCCTTATCTTCCTTTCTACCTAATTGGCTTGTCTTCGCTTATATATGAAGTATGTGAAAATGGGCTGTAATTAGGGTGACCGTGTTAACCTTTTTTTCTCAAATGTACTGTTGCCTAAAGGCCTCAAGGCCTAAAAACAGTGCTTTGGATTATTGCTTTGCAATCACTATGGCTCTCCCATAGGTTTTCTCATGAGCAGAAGGGCTTTGGGTGCTGCCGGTTCCCACTGCTTAACGGGATCTTCATTCTTCTCCCCACTAAATGTTTATTGATTATCTCACTGCTCCACACTCAGCCTCCAACAACTTAATATCAGGTGACAGTCAGGAGAGTTCTCCAAGTAATTAGAGTGGAGCATTGAGGGAACAATTAGGAGCAGAGTTATTAAACTTGATTTATCCTATTCTCTCCTGAACACTTTCTTGGCTATCAGAACATCACACTTTCACAATCTACCCTGGCTGAGAAATTAGTGGCTAACCTGCTGCTTATCATTGTTGCCTTGCTGCCTTGAGGCACACCCTCTTGGTTTCAGTCACTCAGCTGGAAATATTAGAGTCCATAAAGTTTATCAAGGGTTTTAATTAGATCAATCTGCAGAAAGAAAAGAAAAAAAAAAGAGAGGCATAGCAGGCATTACTGTAGAACATTCCATACTGTATTTGAGCAATTTTCAAGGCTTGACTTTAACCCAAAGTAGCAAGGATCTTCAAATGAATGCTGAAATTGTTTTTAGGGAGCTGTTTTGTTTACAGTTTGCATAGGTATTGCAATGTGATTGATTGGAAAAGTCTGAATCCTTTGGAGATTTCTCCAGAGAATGGTGAAAGTTGTCAAAATGATAAAACATTAAGATTTTTGATGTAATCATTTCTGTATTGCTTTATTGTTAGCTACTATGGATTGCTGACCATACTTCTCCAAGAGTTGGGCTTCATGCTTTCATCCCTGTTATTGCTTAGGCCTGTTATTAATAGGCCTGTTATTAATAGGCGTGTGCTTGCAATTGATAAGCATTATCAATTAGAAGCTCAAACAAGCTTTTGACACTTAGTGAGTCTCTTCACCATCTGTGGTCAATGATGAAAGCTGTATAGTGGAACAGCCTACTCTTTAGTCTTTGTAGGAGGATAGCTATCTAATAAAAGTTAAATAAATATGCATCCCTTTTTACCAGGGTGTTCATATTAGCCTGTGTTTCTCTGGTCACTTAGACCACTAGTATCTTGGAGCAAGACTCCAGCTGCTTACATCAAAATTAGGAGGATTATCTTCTTCGTAGGCCAGAGCTCAGTCCTGTGATTGCATCTGTAAAACACTTTTTTCAAGTAGGTTGGGAAAGTTACGGTATCCAGAGCGTTGCACCACAGGTGCTCAATAAATTTTCTTTGTCAAAAGATGAGAATATGCATGGGAGGAACATCACTCTGCTTTCATAGCTGTGTTTCCTCAATACCGACTTATCCTAATATAAACAAACAGTAAGCACGATAAATGGAAGAGGGCAATGTTCTTTGTTCTTAAATGATAGACGGCTCCTTTTATCCCTGCCAATACATTTCTAGTAATTTGGACATAATTTTTCTGAAATTCCTATTATCCATAAATTAAGCTGTACAGACAAGATTTTGATAGTTGCTGGTGGCATCAGAGTAATTTCTGAAAGCAATGTTTCTGGTTTTGGGCATGTGGAATGAGGAAATCTGTGTTTTGATTTTATTTATCTTTCTTTTCCAGGTAAAAATATCATATTCAGTCTAAATTATTGATATACAGTAGATTTACAATTGATTTTTACAGTAGTGATTAACCTCAACCTGGATTTTGTAAATTGCCAAACAGAGAGTTCTGGTAGTAGTACTGTACTTTAAAGTATGCTGTTAAAATACCTGATTGCTTTTATTGTCTTGAGATTTTTTTATTTTTTATTTTTAAATAGGCAATCCATAAATTTCAGTTTGTTTCACAGGATTATACTGCTTGGTGCTGTACCTCTTTATTTTATAGAAATATTGTCTAACTTTTTTTGAAGTGCTTTTGACTCTTAGCTAGGTTTGGAGCTTTTTTGGATTGATTTGCCGAGGCAATTGGCTCCGGGGAAGATGCGTTCTGTAGTGGAGTGGGGGATTGGGACAGGCGGGGCTTTTTTTCAGCATCGAGGCCACTCGAGGGAGCCGAGGGAGCCACCAGGGCCCAGGGCCCAGCCGCCCTCAAGAGGGAGGCTGACGAGGCATAGGTGGAGCTGGCAGCACCCCCTCCCCAGCCCTTCAAAAGCTGCCCCTAGGAAGTGTGGCGACCAGGATGGGCAAACAGGGTGTGGTGGTGCAGTTTGTGCAGGCAGGGTGAGCAGGGAGGGCTGCTCTTTTGCAGCAGTGTTTCCCTTCCGTGCTTGTAACCTGCTTGCGAGGAACCTGGCTGTGGCATCAACCAGGCAGAAAACCATGGCCTCCGCATCTCTTGCAGCCTCTCCAGCCACAGTCACCAATGTGGCTACTCAGATGGAGGGCTCGGGGAAACTCACTGCCGTCCAGATCTTGGGCTGCAGCGTGTGTCCGAGTCTTCTGGCAATATCCGACAGCAGCAGCGAGGGGTATGCCTGTGGGAGGTGTGCCCAGGTTGAAGAGCTGCTCAGCCTGGTGGCGGAGCTTTGGGAGGAGGTGAGCAGGCTCAGGAGCATCAGGGAGTCAGAGAGGGAAATTGACTGGTGGAGGTGTACTCTACCCTCTCTGAGACAGAGTCATGAGCCTGCCGCAGCACAAGTGTCTCTTGCTACGCAGAAGACAAAAGTTCCCTCATCCCACGAGGCAGCAGGAGGAGACCTAGGCCAAGGAGGGGAATGGAGGCAGGTTCCTGTTTGGGGTGGTAGGCGAGCCCTATCTCTGCCCACCTCGCTTTCCCATCTACCCTTACATAACAGGTATGAGGGTCTAGAACACAACAGTCAGAACAACAATGTAGATGAAAGCCCGTCCCAGTTGGAGATGGTGCCTAAGGCAAGGCAACCTACCCCCGCATTGCTACATCTTCTGTCAAAAGAGAAAGAAGGGTTACTGTCATGGGGGACTCCCTTCTGAAACGGACAGAAGGCCCAATATTCTGACCAGACCCAAGCCACAGGGAAGTCTGTTGCCCCCTGGAGCTCAGGTGAGAGAGACTTTGCTAAGAAAGTCAAGTGCCTGGTACGGCCCAACAACTACTGCCCACTACTGGTCTTTCAGGCAGGTAATGAAGAGGTAGAAATGAGAAGTCTGGGAGCGATCAAAATGAACTTTAGGGCTTTGGGGTAACTACTTAAAGGATCAGGGGTACAGGTTGTGTTTGCCTCTGTCCTTCCAATAGGGGGGACCGATGCTGACAAGTGGGCTCACCATATTAACACATGGCTTCTGGACTGGTGCAACCAGCAGAACTTTGATCAGGTTCTTTGATCACAGGGAAGGTCTATGTGACACAGGGCCTGCTGGTACCAGATGGGATGCACCTCTCTCAGAAAGGGTTAAGGATTTTTGCTCGGGAATTGGCAGAGCTGATAGATAGGACTTTAAGCTAGAGTTGAAGGGAGAAGTGGATAAAACCAGGCACGCTGGTGATGAGCTAAGGGATGGTGTGCTAGAATCAGAGGGACTGTATGCCTGTGAGGTCCTTTGGTCAGCTCCACAAGGTGCTACGTGTAGGGAGACGCATTTGAAGTGCTTCTACACAAATGCACGACGTATGAGGAATAAAATGGATGAGCTAGAAGTCTTGGCCCAGTCCCACAGCTACAACATCATTGGCATAAGCGAAACCTGGTGGAATGAGTCTTGTGGCTGGTGCGCTGCAATAGATGGTTACAGGCTCTTCAGGAGGAACAGGCAAGTTGGCAATGGCAAAGCTGAGAGCCTCTGGGTAAGGATTAAGGGATGAACAAATAAAGGGGATGTCATTGTGGGAGTCTATTACAGACCACCTGGCCAGGACGACAATGCCAATGAATTATTCTTTGCAGAACTAAGAGATGCCTCGAGATCAACTGCCCTTGTCCTTATGGGGGATTTCAGCTTGCCAGACATCAACTGGTGATGATGCCACATGGCTGACATGAGCAGGTCCAGGAGGCTCATAAAGCACCTCGATGATAACTTCTTGGTGCAGGTACTAAGGGAGCCAATTAGGAAAGGTGCCCTGCTAGATCTGTTGCTGGAGAACTGAGAGGGTCTTGTGGGAGACATGGCAAGTGGCGGCCATCTCAGTCATAGTGACCGTGAAGTGGTTGAGTTTAGAATTTATGGTGACAGAAGGAAAACTGCCACCAAAACTTCAGGCCTGGATATGGGGAAAGCAGACTTCAGGCTGCTCAGGGAACTAGTCAGCAAGGTCCCCTGAGAAACTGCTTTTGAAGGCATTGGCATCCATCAGTATGGGGAGACAATAAAAAAGTTTTTTTTAGATTTGTGAACAGAAAAAGGAGAACCCAAGAAAACATAGGTCTGTTACTTGATGGGGAAGGTCACCTCACAGAAAAGGACATAGGACAGAGACATTTAATGCCTTCTTTGCCTCCATATTCAACACTGATGATGGGCCTTTGGGACCTTGGGTGCCCTGAGCTGGAGGACCATGACGGTGGGAATGATAAACTCCCAACTGACCCTTCTTTTCAATAGCATTTACGGGCCTATCAGTCTTATGTCAGTGCCTGGTAAAATTATGGAGAAGATGATTCTTGAAGTTATTGCAGTACACCTGGGAGGCAATGCAGTCATTGGTCCCAGCCAACATGGGTTCATGAGGAGTAGGTCCGGCCTAACAAATTTGATCTCCTTTTATGATAAGATCACCCATCTAGTCAACCAAGGGAAATGAGCTGACGTGATCTTTTTGGACTACAGCAAGCCTTTTGACACAGTTTCTCATTGGATCCTACTGGACAAAATGTCCAGCATACAACTTCATAAAAGCAGCATGTGATGGGTGAGCAATTGGCTGATGGGCAGGGCTCAAAGGGTTGTGGTAAATGGGGCCACATGAAGCTGGCAGATGGTCACTAGTGGGGTCCCTCAAGGCTCCATTTTAGAGCCAGTCCTCTTCAATGTGTTTATAAATGATTAGGATGTAGCACTAGAAGGTGTTTTGAACATACTTGCTGACGACAGCAACCTTGGAGAAGTTGTGGGCCCTGATGAGGGTGGAAAGGCCTTACTGGGCGATCACCAGCTGCATGAAGTTTAACAAAAGCATGTGCCGGATCCCGCATCTGGGACAGGGCAGCCCTGGGTATACATACAGACTGGGCAATGAGATCACAGAATCACAGAACTGTAGGGGTTGGAAGGGACCTTGAAAGATCCTGGAGAGCAGCCCCACAGAGAGGGATCTTGGGGTTGTGGTTGACAGCAAATTGAATATGAGGTAGCAGTGTGCCCTGGCAGCCAGGAGGGTCAACCGTATCTTGGTGTGCATCAAGCACAGCACTGCTAGTCGGTTGAAGGAAGTGATTGTCCCGCTCTACTCTGCACTGGTGTGGCCTCACCTCGAGTACTGTGTGCAGTTCTGGGCACCACAGTACAAGGACATGAAACTGTTGGAGAGTGTCCAGAGGAGGGCAACAAAGGTGGTGAAGGGCCTAGAGGGGAAGACGCATGAGGAACAGCTGAGGGCACTGGGCCTGTTCAGCCTGAAAAAGAGGATGCTGAGGGGGGACCTCATCGCAGTCTACAGCTTCCTCACGAGGGGGAGTGGAGAGGCAGGTGACCTATTCTCTGTAAACACCAGTGATAGGACCTGCGGGAATGGTGTTAAGCTGAGGCAGGGGAAGTTTAGGCTGGACATCAGGAAGAGGTTCTTCACCAAGAGGGTGGTTGCACACTGGAACAGGCTCCCCAGGGACATTGCACCAAGCCTGTCTGAATTTAAGAAGCAATTGGACTGTGCACTTAGCCACATGGTCTAAACTTTTGTGTAGACCTGTGTGGAGCCAGGAGTTAGACTTGATGATCCTTTTGGGTCCCTTCCAACTCATGATATTCTATGATTCTATGAAGATTAGTGAAGTTTTCAGTGCCCTACAAATTTTTATCAGTCTTTTGTATCTACTGAGTAATATTATGCAAAATATTCTTAAAACTTAAGCAGAAACAGATTCCTAAATTTTGAATACATGGTGTAAGAACACAGGGTGCAAAGGCAGCTTTTCAGCCTTCTTTATCTTTTTATATTGCTTTAGAATCTATCAGGAAATTTGCATTTTTAAAAGAATGTTTAGAGCTGCCTATTGTATTTTTTTCCAAAAAAAAAAAAAAAATAATTAAATACTGTAAGTGAAATGTAACATTTAGCAAAATTAAATCACATTATTAATACTGCAGTCTCAAAAACTATTGATTTATCTCAGCTGAAAGAAGTGGTAACTAGCCAGGTTCTGTATTAATTAGTTTGGTGTGCTATTTGTCATCTGTTGGATTAATCTGAATTGATTTAAAGCACGTTGTGTTAATTCTAACCCAGGGAGCAAAATAAAAAATAAAAATATTTTGCATATTGGAAAACTCTTGTTAGCACATCGAAAGCACTGTAAAGTAGTGATTTAAGAAGTATTGCAGCAATGTTGTACTTTGTGCACTAACAGAGAACATTAGTATTTTTTTTTATCTTGAATTGTCTGATTCATGCATAATATTTAAATAAATACAGCTTTGTTTCTTTCCTTTCATTGTGAATGTTTTTTCTTAATGCTTCTTTTAAATTAAGGCTTGAGAATATTTTGTTCCCTTTAATGCTGTACTCTGGATTCTTTCCACTGTGTTATTTGTAAATATGATACCTGTAGCATAGTATATGTACCTGTTCGATCAACACATCACTTTATTGTATAAAACATAATTGTACACAGGCAATGTATTAAAAATTGGGGTGTTGTGAGTTAGTAATGTTTCTGCTGGAGAATTTCTAAAACGGTAGTATGTAATGGTCCAAATCTACTTCACACAGTCAGTCTGTTTTCCGCTTTGTTTAATAGCCTATGGCATAAATTGAAGTTAATTATTTGGGCTGACAAGTAACTCTGCTTTCTGTCTGCTTGCAGAGACTCTTCGAGGCAAAGATGGAGCTGAGAAGAAAAGATCAATCTCTGCGTCAGCTCAATAGACTTCTTACCCAGCTGGAGCAGGAGAAGCGTCAACTGAAAGAGAGCGTCCATGATGCAGAGAGTGCCCTCTGCATGGCAGCAAAGTGAGCGCTGGGACCTTGGGGAGATCACTTAAAACAGACAAAAGATCAATTCTTACTTTCATGCACAGGGTTTTAGCCCTAGCTAATGTAATGCTTGAAAACAAAAGTGCATCTGTCTCCCTTTGAAATTCAATGATAGTCTTCTAAGAAGAAAACTGTTAGTTCAACATACTAGATGTATGTTTTCTGTAGTTAGCCCACAAAAGTACTCCAAATTCTGGGTCCTGAAATAGCACAGGCATTTTTGTTTGGCAAATTATGTTACTGATTTGACAACATCTCTTTGGCAGAGCCCTTGCTGAGGTGATTGGCTCCGGGGCAGACGTGTTCTGCAGTGGAGCGGGGGATGGGGACAGGCAGGGCTTTTTTTCAGCATCAAGGCCACTTGACGGAGCCGAGGGAGCCAGTAGGGCTCGGCCCGGCAGCCTTCAAGAGGGAGGCTGACAAGCTGTAGGCAGAGCCAGCAGCGCCCCCTCCCCGGCCGTTCAAAAGCTGCCCCTAGGGAGTGTGGCGGCCAGGATGGGCAAACAGGGCGTGGCACGTCAGAAGGGTGGAGCGGGGCAGTTTCACCTCATTTCAGGATTTTGGTATTCATTTGACTTTTACAAGATTATTTCTAACCTCCTAGAACCATAAAGACATATAAGAAGATAACATCTAAGCATTTAAAATTTCCATTATACCTGAGATATGTTTGACTTCTGGAAAACAAGAGCTTAGAAGCTTTAAGTGTTTTATGCACAAGTAAAATCATGATTATAATAGTTTTCAGTGAAATGTTTAACAACATAATGAAAATTAAAAATGTTATTTAGTGTGAATGTATTAAAGGAGGTGTGACCCGAAGAAGGATTTGTTCGTGAAGGGTTGCCCCTTTTCACCTGGCCTCAACCTATTTTGTGTACTTTATTAAAGAGCATTCCCTATGACACATATATTTATTAAGTTCAGTAAGTTTTGTTTGTTTGTTTGTTTGTTTTTAATAAAACCAATTTTAAAACTGTTTTATTGCTGTATATAGCAGTTGAAAAAGAAAAAAAATATATATTCACAGAATCACAGAACTGTAGGGGTTGGAAGGGACTTCGAAAGATCATTGGGTCCAACACCCCTGGCAAAGCAGGTTCCTTAGAGCAGGCTGCCCAGGTAGGCATCCAGATCGGCCTTGAATATCTCCAGAGCAGGAGACTCCACAACCTCCCTGGGCAGCCTGTTCCAATGCTCCGTCACCCTCACGGTGAAGAAGTTCTTTCGCATGTTGGTGTGGAACTTCCTGTGCTCCATCTTGTGGCCATTACTCTTTGTCCTGTCCCTGCAAACCTCCGAAAAGAGGTGGTCAAATCCCTCTGTCTCCATTTTGAAAACTTTTTTTCTAGGTGCTGTAAACAAATATGATCAGAACTTTATTTAAAGATGTTATTTAACTACTCCCAAAAAGCAAGATATGTCAACCACAGTCACAGGGCTTTTTGTTACCTGTGGATCACCTGTCAATCTAGGTCCAAAATTCCATCTAAAGATCTTTTATGATCAACACCTGAGAATATTCAAGGAAAAATCTGAATTCCATATCATTAACTAACTTAAAAATTAATGCTTTTGGACTGGCTCTCTAGAACTGATTTTACACAGACAAAAAGCGGTTGCTACATAAGTGAGGCAAACGGAGTAGGAAAAGCGTGTCCCTGGCAATCCAATTGAAAGAAGAACCTGAAGATCCTGAAAAGACAAAAATCTACATGACAGTTTTAGTAAGAGTGTGATAGCCAATCATATTTTTCTATCCACCTTTATTTTTTGGCTGTTAGAATAGTATGAATCAAGAAAATGAGGAAGTGGTGGTTCTTCTAGGCAGAACACCACCATGTTTTGTAATTCAGCTTTAGGAACTCTGAAAGCTAGAACAAAATGTTCACATAGCTGGCAAGGTAACAGACTGCCCTGGAATACTCAGGTATCACTTGCTTGGCATAAATTCCATTTGATTTCCTGTTGTGTTTTGATGGTCACTGTGGCCCACTCCCCTTAATGTTGTGCAACTGTAATTATATTTCTGTAAATGGAGGATGAGACCAAAGTTATTTATAGCAGCATAACTGTTCAAAGCTGTCTGCCTTAATGAAGCCCTGGTCTACAAAAGGGCATGAGTAGTATTGCATTCTCTGAACTTCAGTTTCATAAAAATAGGATCCTCGACTGGACTTCTGTTTGAAAAGTCCATTGGAACACATAAGGGAATGTTCAGGTTTATAGAAGACAGTTTTTTTTGTGTACAAAGAAGACTTCATGAAAAACATAGTCTGTAAGTATTCTCCACTGCAGTATAAGAATGTAATCTCAATCCACTAGAGCCTAGAGTCCATTCAACATGCCTTTTCTTACGCAGGATTACAGATTTCCTCTCCAGGAATACAGGGATTATTAATTGATATAAATACACCTTGATATATACACCTTTGGTGTATATATCTCATTGGTATAAATATACCTTGATCCTGAAATGCCCTTAAATATTAGATGTATCTATTGTAAGCAAACTTTTAAACTTTCATATGGAAATATGCTGCATATTGTCCATGAACTATTTTTGTAATGTTTGCACTGGAAATAAAAAAGGAGAAAGACAAACATAGTAGTAATTTGTACATCAGTAGAGCTTCAGTTTTATTAATTACTCTGTTTTTTGCTCTTACAATAGACATAAAGAATTGATCATTAGTCACATGAAATCTGTGGAAGCCACTCTTAATAAGGTAAGAATTTGAAATGTTCTGTCTGTATTTTATTTACAGTCACATAAAACTTTTAAAACTGCTTGTTCTCAGGGAAGCAGGAGGGTAGAAGTTGAAAAACAACTTTGTTTCAATGGCATATAAGTTTTCACCTTCAACTTTTCTTAGCTTGAAAAAGTATTCAGTTTTAGCAAGATAAATTACAATTACATAGTATATGGACTTATTTTTAATATATAACTTATTATGTAGTTATTATCATTACGTAATTCACTTCCCTTCTTTCCATCACTGAGTGCTATTTCTGTTTAACTAAGTGAAGAATATTGATCCTTCAAATAATTCAGAATTGCTGCTGATTTATCTCTACTGAGTCAGGTGGAGTTCATCAAATTCATGATGCTCATAAGACATTTGGTGCTGTGCATGCTACCTTAAACTTTGATACAAATAAGATGATAAAATAAGAAAAAGATGGTGCGTATTAACAAAAACATTAGAAATAATTTCTTCTAAAACTTTTTTAAATTGAATTATAATCTAAAGTTTTCTCTTGGACTTATTTTACTCTGGTGTAGTATTCTTTGAAGGTTCAACAAAGCTGAATATGTAATTATTTGGTAGACAGAGCTGTTTCTAACTGTAGCTCTAGTGGCTGATTGTTTTATAACTGTTTTCAGTCCAGATCAACACAGAGAAAAAAAAAAAAAAAAGAGTTTTTATTACCTTGGAGTGTTCATTTCCCTTATCACATCTTGAATTCCCAGCAACATGGGAATCTATTCCTTATTTTAGTTTCTGTGTCCACCAAAACTGCTGTTAATTTAATTTTCAGATACCATTTTCTAGCTTTTCTTTCCTTTAATGTTCACAAAAAGTGACAGTACCTAAACTGCTTTTGTGTTTTAGCTGCAGCAAACCATGCTGAAAGGTAATTTTTTCCTTTTTGTCCCCATATTCTTTTAAGTTTGGAAAATCTATGTAATGCAGAAAGTGCTGTGTTTTTACACTGACATGTACATGTCGTGTTGTTGGCCTTGAGAATTTATTATTCTGGATATTATTTATTATACTGGATTTTGAAAGCAGAGCTGCATATGCACAGGCATTGAAATGTTTGGGGTAAGGTTATAGGAAGTTCACATACTTAGTAATGTTTTTAGTGATGCAGTGAATGAGTAAAGAAACTGTCATTTTTCTTTGAGAATTTTAGTTACCACATATGCTTTTTTATTTCTTGATGCTTGTTAGAATTGCACACAGTTAGGCCGAAATAGCTCATTACTGAATAGCAGAGTAATTTATCCTTTCTGGTTTGTCAACCTAAAGAATGAAGAAAACATAAGAATTAGAAATGTCAGGATGAGCTTTGCAGCAGGAAATAAGAGAATTGATTGTAAATCATTTATAATTTGACATATTATTTCTTCTTGAAGAACAAAGGGAAAATATTGATCTTTGTTTGGGAAATATCTGAAATGTAGACCCCTGACATCATAATAGTATCTAATTATCTAACATTAATGAGCATGGCTTATGTGTAGACTATGAAGTTTACATTGTTGTTCTATGAGAACTTGATCAAGTAGATGAAATACTAGTAGAGGAACAACAAGCCTTTCTTTTTTCCCTATGGAAATTCTGTGAATTGAATTGTTTTCCAAAAAGGTATCAAAAGAAAAGGGATAAAGTTCTGAATCATCTGGAGCTGAAAAAGTATTTCTATTAGCTGCAAATATATTTATGGGAGTTTGACACTAAACAATGTGGTATTTCTACATTGATGTATTCATGAGCAAATATCCACAAAATTCCACTGCATCACCTGCAGGATCTGTGTTATCAATGCATAATACTAAATTTTTGTCTGTAGAGCTCAGAGGGATTTTACAGACATCCTCAGAAATCTTACTTAGTCTAGAGGGTATACACCGATATCCATTAAGGCAACCTCATTCTTTCCTGTACTGTAGCCACTGCAAGAATTCCAGAATGCAGCAGTGTAGGTGCAGTTCATCTGCCTTTGGGTAAACTTGTGTGTAACTTACACCCAACAAAGCAGAAAGAATCGGGGCATAAGGGTTTCTGTGCAGGGTTTTAATACAGCTCTAGATGAGGAATCATTTACAATATTTACTGCCCCCCTGTGACTGAATGGAAAATCTGGTATCATACATTTGGCTTTGTCAACAAATTCTTGGGTTTGCTTGTGCCTGCTAAAGGCTCTGATGCTTATAATGATTGTTCTAAGACTGTTCCAGAGCTGCCTTCTGAAAAGACTGTTTTGTTTTGTTTTGTTTTGTTTTTTTAAATCATCATGATATTTGTGAAGCAGAGACATTAAAGAGTCTGAGCATTTTCTATCATAAGAGAGAGAGAGTAATTCTAGCAACTAGTTCCATATCCTTTTTAACCTGTAAGATATTCTTTAGAAGCTTAATTTTTGCCTTAACCCCAGTCTTGACATGGTAGCTATCTTCATCTGACACATGGAGCTGGATTATTTGCACAAGAATTCTCATGATACCATTAAAATCAGAGAAGCTTTTTTGTTTTATATCTAAGTATTGAAGAAAAATGTCAAAGTGGGAAGTGAATGCTTTTCCAAATTTACAAAACAAAACAAAAACAATAAACAAACAAAAACCACTGGGGCAAACAAGGGCCCTCAAGAGGATTTCGTTCTGGTAAAATTTTATTCTCATAATGTTAAAGATGACCAAAAGGTACTAGCTGATTTTTTGAAAATTTTGGTGTGGAAAACATGCCTTTTTTTTTTCACTAGAATCTCTTAAATTGCCTTAAACTGAAAAGCTGAGCAAAATAGAACACAGATTTAAACACTGGCTACTGAGAGAACTTGTGCCTGTAACTTGACAAATTCCCTTAAAAAAATAACACTAAGAAAGCAAAATGGCAAGCAGTGAATTTTTACTGGAAGAGTTCTTAGAAGAAATTTCATCTGCTTGAAGTTCAAACACAGATTTTCTCAAAGTTGTCATCAAGAGAAAAAAAAAAAGTGTCTTGTTTTAATACCCAATTCCAGTCCTTTTTATGTATGAAAAATAAATGATTTCTGGAAGCTTTCTTCTCAAAAAACAATGATGAGAAGTGGTTTTTTTTTGTTTGTTTGTTTGTTTGTTTGTTTGTTTTTTTGGTGTAAGTATACAGACTGCTTTTTGATTATGTCATTATTAGCTTATTCTGTACTTCTTCCTATCAATATCATGTTTGCTTAAAACACAGTAAAGAACATTAGATCTGTTAATTTTATCCAATTAGATTCTTTAACATATGTAGTTAATGACTTGTTAGTCAAGTTAGTCCAATCAGTGGAAGAAATTGTTTAATGCTATCTCTGCTAAAATCTTCAGCCTTCCATGAGTACTGTGTCCCAGTTTGAGTGTCAGTGGTGGCTTACTCTTGGCTAGCAACCAGACACCCTCCCAGCCATGCAGGCTTTCTCTCCCCATGGGGTGAGAAAGCTTTCAGGTCAAGATAAAGGCAGAGAGATTGCTTACTGCTTACCATCACAGGCAGAAGGGTTGTCTTGGGGAAAATTAATCTATTAATTAAAACAGATTTGGGTAGTGGAAAAAAAAATGAAGACACACAAAAAATTAAAGGCACACCACACTCACCACCTTTCCTTTAAATTGTCAGGTTCAAGTTCATTTCACTCTCAGCTCTTCAACCCCTGCCCTGAGGCACAGGGGAGGTGGTGCTGGGAGCTGTGGTTAGTCCATATCAGTTCTGTGTCGCTTCTTGCTCCTCACTCTTTTCCCTAGCTTCAGTGTGTGTTTCCTCTCCATGGGCTGCAGTCCTTCAGGAAAAGCATGGTTCATCACAGAATCTTCACGGACAGAGGTTCTCTCATCAAATATCTACCTGCTCTGGTGTGTCCTTCAACGGCTGCAGCAGGGACATCTGCTACAGTGTATTTCTCCAAGGACTACAGGTGGATGGAGCCTGCTTCACCATGGCGTTCTCCATAGGCTGCTGTGGAATCTGCCTTGGTGCCTGGAGCAGCTCCCCCCCCATCCTTCAGCGACTGTGGTGGTCACACTGCTGTTTTGTACTTGTTTTCTTTACTTTCTTTATGCCTGTGTTCTTTGCTCTTTCTTGAGTACATCTCAGCAGAGGTGCTGCCATTTTGGCTGCTGGACTCAGCCATGCCTGGCTGTAGGGCCATTGGAGTGGGCTGGATGTGGCAGTGTCCAGAACTGGACAGCCACAAACTCTTTCACAGAGGTACCCTCCTGCAGCCCTCCCCACTGCTGCTAACACCTTGACAGCTACTCTTCATACAGTGCTGTAATTCCCTTTTCTTCAGGCTCCTTAAATCCCTCTTCTCTAAATTTCTGCCTGTGCAAAACACTGTCATGGGAAGTCATCCCAGTGAGTCAGCCTGTACAGAGCCAGGAAATTGTTTGTGTTTCCCCTTGTACTCTTTAACTAGTAAGGTCTTGACGAGCTTTATGGGCTGGCAAAGTTTTCGGTCTGCCCAAAACACCAGATGCTTAGGATTTGGCCTTTTTAGCAGGTTAATAAAATACCATGTCTTCTCAAGCTTAGACTGTTACCGCTATCCTATGTGAGGTTGATGAACTGTGATAATGAGTTGGTAAAAGAAAAAAACAAAAAAAACTCCCCAAAATATTTTTCCCAATACCTGCTGGCAGCCCACTTGCTCTGACATTTTGGCAGAGTCCAGGGATCAAAGCACCTATCCAGTGTGTTCCTTTCCTTTTGGGACCTGGTTAGTAAATTCCTTTTCGTTCACTTCTGTAATGCACTTTGTTTCTGCTGATTGGAAGGTTTGTATGCCAGTTGGCAGAAGTGCTTCCACACAGTCATTGTGTTATGTTGCCTCACTGCTGCTTTCCTCCCACCCACCCTGGTGTCTTCTCTGAGATGTCTATAAAATGGCTGTACATGAGATTTGGGTCCCACAGTGCAATCAGTTAAAAAAAAAAAAAAAAAAAAAAGAGAATACTATGCAGTCCATTCATCCATTCTGTTATCCTTGTAAAATACAAAGACAAAATCATCTTTCTTTATGCAAAAGTATGATGTATTAAAAAATAAAGGATAAGAGACAGTTGGAGATGAGGTGAAATGTTGAAACACTTGAGAATTAGTGACATGGTAGCATTAGATTGCCATTTTTGATGTGGTCCATAGCAATAAAATACATCTCCTTATGATGTTTGTTTTATAGCCTGTAAGAAATTAATTTATAGAAGTTTTAAGTCCATATACACATGAATACATCAGTGATAACACTGATAAACAGCATTAGTTGTTAGTTTCAGCAAGAAGACCACAAACTGATTGGGCCTTGAAAAAATGGAACAGTTATGGGGCTAAAGCTGGCTTCCACAATCAGGCTTAATAGATGTTGCCCAATACTTCTAGATCCCATTTAGATGCCTTTAGCTCCATTTATTTCTGAGTTAACTGGGATCTTTAAGTGTCTATGATTATTATTTAGGTATCTCTATAAAGATTTAAGAACTCTTTTTTTGAGATCTAAATTTGATTTTTTTTTTCCCTAGCCTAATTTTATTCCCAGAGCTGGTTCTTCTAATGTGTTTAGATACATTAACAGAGTGAAGCCTGCTTGTGTGTGTTTGTGCGTTCAGGGTCTGTTTATCACTGTGGATGTCAGTTGTCAACAAGGCATGTTGTATCACAAGCCTATTGAAACCATGGTATGTATTCATGCAATAAAATCACAAAGAAAACCCAACTAGAATATTAAAACTCTGAAGATTGCTCTAGGAAGTTTATAGTAGGAAACTAGCTGTTATTTTTCCCTGACAAGAAAAAAAAAAAGCAATAAAAAGATGAATTTTTCTTCTCCATCTCAAATTAGCACCTTTTCGTATAAATGTTTTATGAAGTACTTTTGTTCCACCTCCCTAGTAATCTGACTTACTTGATCCTTGTTCCTAAAGCTCAGTTGTGCAGGACATACAGGTGTTAGCACAGCTGGCTTGCTGATGACAACTCTGTCCATATAGCTGTCTAGTGTGTCATCACTCATATTGTTCAGTGTCATTCTGACCTAGCCAAGCTAAAAATGGTACTCCAGCTCAAGAGGGATTTAAAATCCTTGACAAACTGAAGATAAGACATTGTCGAATGTCATATCTATGTGCCTAACTGTTTTCACTTTCAACATATCTAAATAACTAATTTCAAAGTGTATTTATCTTCATCACTCCCCCCCTGTTTTTTTTTCACCTTTTTTTCTTTTTTGAAGGCTGAATAGGCTGAATACTTTTGTGTAGTTTGCCTTTAGTAAGGAAAAATCCTTGTTTGGAGAATTGTTGAATTACTGAATACATTAACTGTTATTTTCTCCAAACATAGGTTCATTTTCAGCCCAAGGTCATTGCAAATCTATTCATAGGGGATGTATTATAGTGCACATCCTGCAACTACAGCGAAGCTTAGGTGCAGTGGTCAATGTTTGCAAAAAACAACTCTGGATCAAATTAACATCTTGCTCAACAGAGCATGTAGTGTCTGTCTGTAGTAATATGAGAAAGCTTGAATTAAACTTCTAGGTAAGCTTTGGATGGTATTTTTCTACTCTGAAAATTAATTTCCAGAAGCTTGACTGGAATTTCAGAGGGCAAAACAACAACAACAACAACAAAACTAGCATGCCCCAAACTTCAGTTTTAACAGACACGCTTCCTTACATACATGGTGTTTTTGTGGTAATTAGTGTTCTTTTAAACACCACGCATTAAAGGACTTAAATTATAATTAAATACAGGTTTGTATGGCAGTAATCAAAAAGGGGACCAAGTAAATCTGTATGCTAATACGGAAATTTGTAGTAGATTTTAATTAAGTGGTCTATCTGATTAGATTAATGTATGGCTACCTGTAGCAGGATAAGTACAGATGCTGTCCAAATCTTCCACTATCAATGGTTGGACACTTGGAATTGGGAAAGCATTTCTTCTTCTGATGGAAAACTATACACAATCTGTTGAGTTTTAGTAAGTACTCAAACCTAACTCTGTTTGACATTTAAGCAGTACCATGTAGCCCTTTCCTTTGTATGTGGCACTATTTTGTCTCACAGAGGTACGTTGTGCTTTGCTATGGGTTGGCTTTATTAAAAATAAAATAAAAAATATAATTTTTACTTCAAATCAGTGATTTTGCTATGTTTGATTTAAAGTGCCTTGAGTTTAAGCAGCACAGTCTTGTCTCAGGCAGTGTCTGGGCTTCTGGAGCAATCCTTGATTCCTGAAACCTACTCACGGATAAAGATGTTTCATGGACGAGTATCCATATACAAAGTATATAAAAATATTTTTATACATTTTATATGTATTTTGCCATGAAAGATCATCTTTGCAACAGCAACTTGCATTTCTTTGTTTTCTGCAGTATGACCTGCATTCTACATGTTGTCCAGGAGGTATGGACATTATGCAGCTGAACCAGCCATGTACATGTATTTGAAAGACTGTGGTTAAGACTTAGATGCACTTTGCTTTCTAACTGTCTCATTGCTTTAAGAAATACATATTCTAAAAACATTTTTGTTAATTATATGTCACATGCAGAGTACATATATGTGGTAGAAACCATTTTGCTATCACTCTTTTAGAATGATTTGCATAACATATTTATAGCTTCTGTTGTCTCAGCAACGTGGGCATCTCAAAGTCAGGAAGTCTCAATTGTTTGTCATTCACTATCATCATATCACTGTATCATTGTAGTTTTTTGTAGTTTTTAAATTGCAGATAGTATGCAATTAGCATAGTGATAGGAAATGGAAGCGTAGTTAAGTCCAAAGGCCTTCACTTTTGAAGAACTACTTTTAGTAGTAAAAAGAACTACTTTTTAGTTATAATTGGTGAACTTTGGACTTATAAAAGGTTCTGCTGTATTGCTTACCTTGTGAAGTTTATATCCAAGTATTTTCTGTTCAACATGAGAAAGCGATGAATTAGGCCCAAACTGAGAGATTAAAATCTCTGGTTTGTTGTACCAATCAGACCATAAGTGGGCAATGCTTTAGGAAGGGGTAAGCACATCTTGACACCTTTCACAGCTTGCTAGCATTTTGTACTGTGTCTCAGTTGGCATAACTGGACATACTAGCTCAAAGTGTACAGAGGGAAAACAAAGAAGTGAGCATGGAAGTAGTCTGCAGAGGAAATTACTTTTACCTCTGATCAGCAGAGAATTTTTAACATCATTGTTGGACATGTAGAATTAGTTCATCAAATTCTACACCTTTGATTCAGTCAATAATGTAACTTCAGTTTATTATTCAGTTTCAGCTTTGATCTGAATTCATCAGTACTTTATTGATTTTAAATTGAGTGGCTATGGTGCTGTATTCTGTGTTGCTTTCTTAATTAATTAAAAAGTTAAACACAGTCATAAGTCACTTTGCTCCTTTGTTTTAAAATGCTTTGAGCACTGTAGAGTTGTTTGAGTCCATTTGTGATTTTCCCCATTTTCACACTGTATTCATATAAGCCTAAACTGAAAAATGTAATGGTCATACCTAGCAGCCCACTGTCATAGTACTTACTATACTCCGTATAAAATAACTTTTGTAACTTCTCATTGTCCCAGCCAAAAACGTATTTGACTAAACTAGGAATAGACAAAACCTTTGCAAACATTGCATGTAGGTAGATTTATACGTGTTTTCTCTATATTCATTTTTGAGTATAGGGAAGTGGAACTGTTTTTTAGAAATTCTTCATCATTGCAATAGGCCTGATTAGTTTTTTTAGATTATAAGTCTCAAGCCTAAGAGCACTTTCAGATAAAATATTCTTGCTTTAGATTTCATGAGAAGAAAAAAAAAGTGTTTTTAAGTGCAAAAAAGCTCTGAAACTTGCTTTATAAAGCCTAACTACTATATGGAATAGTTTTTCTTCCTGACAATTGGCAAAGAAAATGTTTTTTTTTGTTGTTTGTTTGTTTGGTTAGTCTTTTATATATAAAGTATCTACCCTAACAGTTTTACCTTTGCCTGATAGTTCTATAATGTGTGTAAATACTGTATTTATTTCCTTAGGGAATAACAAATTAATCATGATCTCCCAACTCCTGTATTTATATTTTTAGCTTTCAAAAAGTAAATAGCAATGAAGAGATGAAATTAGATATTAACTAAGATAACCTGTAGATATGGACTATCCACGTGGGCATGGCCTTTACAACTTTCCATTCCTTGAATAAGGTAGCCACACGGAAGACTGTTTCCACTTCTAGTGAAGTCATGTAATTTTTTTGCACAACCTGTCTTCAGTCTTTTGTTCTTGTTATTTTTCCTGAACCTTTATGAGTATTTTTCAAAAGAAAGCTCTAGCTTCATTTTCTGTTTCTTAGCATGTGTATTCATAATGAGATTTACTCTTTACTGCCTATTTAAAAACGCAAAAAAGTTTATTTATTTATTTATTTATTTATTTATTTATTTATTTATTTATTTATTTTAATTGTGAAGCTCCTTTTCAAAAATCATGCTCTTTAATGAACTAATATGTACTTTTCTGATGCTGTGGTATTAATTACATATGCTTACCTCAATTCAGCCATTTTAAAAAATATCTTTTGTATTTTATTTTTCATTGAGTGTCAGGCCCCAACACTAAAATGGAGAGTTTGAAACTAATAGGGTTAAAAGGACTTCCACTGTCTGTATTGTGTGTGTATTATACCTCCATTGCTTATACATTGTTTTTTTCCCCCTAGTATTAGCAATCTGCTTTTGTACTTTGACATAGGGATTTCCCTTGTGAATATTGTCACAGAAAAAAGAGAATTATCAATATCGCAGTTAAACTTGACTTTCAAAGCTAATAGTATCTCATTTGGGGGCTCAAATTTAATAAATTTTCTTTGATTCTGGGTGAGTTTTTAAACATCAAACAATGAATTGGCCAGGGTGCAGTAAAATATTTAGATCTATTGACTACGGTTCAGAAGGGTAGAAGGCAAAACACTGGTGGTTTGATGTTGATAAATTCTTAGTACCTTAATCCACATTAATGTTTTCTTTTATCTATGTGCATACTGGCAGCAAAGAAACTGAAATGTTGTGATATATATATATATCTATATCTATAAAAATGTAAATCAAGTGTATGTATGTGTGAGTTTATATAAATATTATATATATGTATTTAAAGTAATGCATTTTGTTATATTCAGCAAGGTTAACATCTGACCGGAATTACACATGCTGACAGAAGACTCTAGAGAGTATGTTTGTTCCACAGGACTGTATATCCTGAACCTGGTGCACTATGTGTGCAAAAAATGTGTAGAGGACCTTTCCTGTTATAAAAATTGCATCATAGTGCATATGTTTGGCAGCCACAGGTATTGACAGGAATTCTTTAGGTCAACTTGGGAAATGTAGGGCTCCCTATTCCCACAGAACAGAGAAACGAATAAAATAAAATCTTTTCTTTTTTGTATCAGTAGATTTACACATGCATGCTTCTTTCATTCAGAGCAGATTTCAAAGCCTGCAGTACTATTTGAAATACGTTCACTCATCAACATTTTACAAAATTTAATTTTGTAAGTTACTACAAAAAAGCAATGTGGGATTTAAAATAAATGAGAGTTAATTAATGGTGAGTTCTTTCAACCAAGGGTTAAAAGACTCAAATTTATCTTAAATACTATTTAGTAAATGATTTATATACTAATATATATGTGTTTAGTGTATGTTTAGTATATGTTTTAATATCAGAATGTCTATTGTTGTAAAAGAGTCAATTATTTTTGCAGTACTAGCTATTATTACTCACCAGATAAAATCTATGCCACATGAATATGTTTCATCTTTTCATTTATAGTAATGTATGTTTGTATGCATGCATGTCCTTCTGTATTAGAATCATACCTGACTACTGGGATCTTTTGAAGGTGGACATGACAATTTTTATATTAAATACAATGAAAAGTGGGTTTGTGGCAGTATATGGTGTGATGATGTATATGAGTGATGTGTCCATGGAAGTTATATCTTAGATATAACCTATTTCCCATCCATGCTGATAGCCTAATTAAGTTTTGTAGTATATGGAAAAATGTGCATTGTAAATAATGGAAAAAAAAAAAAAAAAAGTCTCTTGCGCAAGACTATTAAGTCTGGTTGTTTGTAAAGAGAACAGTGTTAATCGCTTTACATCGCTCAGTTTTTACTACGTATTTTTGTCACTCTGGTCTCCAAACTGAAAACAGTTTCCCTCTTAGTCAGTAGGTGGCACTGTGACACCAACTGCATTTGGTTATGTTTGTGGCCATATGTAGAAATCACATTGATAGTATTTGGGGTTTTTGTTTTATCCTTTCGTTTCAGACTGCCTGCAAAACTAAATAAATAAATATCAAACTGTTTGAATTTTGTACAAGTTGTAGTGTTTCCCACCCCTGAAATGTCACAGTTAGGAACTGTATAAAAGTTGATTAAAACCAGTTAGTGCACTATTTTTTGTATATGAGTCCACAATATGAAAACTAGTAGTAGTTGATTTTTTTTTCTCCTTCTGTTAATTGAAGTACTACAGGTTGTTTTTTGTTTGTTTGTTTTGTTTGAGGATTTTTCAATGTAGTCAGGGCTCTAAATGAATTAATATTAAAGGAACCTAATTGTGAAGGAATTATATGATCTCCAAACAGTAGGCAGAACTCACGTAACAGTTTATTGTTTGTATGATTGCATGAACTTATAAATTTCGTAGCTAGTGTGTCTTTTTTTGAGTCAGAAGTACAATTACTGTTTATTTTCTTACAAGGTTTTTACAGGGGATAGGTCTGTAAAATGTATATATCAGGTGGGCTTGTGAGCCCTTAGTGTCTTTCCTTCTCATTTCAGACCAGGGGAAGATGCTTTTTCTTCTTAACATTCTCTCCCAGCACTCTGAATTAGAGATTTATTTGCAACGAAAAATCAATTAGTCCTAAATTTATTCATGGATTTCAGGTCCAGCGATCAATGCAAGTCCACTCAGTGGGCTCAGGGGGACCCAGTTCATCCCAGTTAATGTGTCTGAAGGGGAATTACCATTGATGCTGTTTTTTTCCCTTTAGGTCAGAGATCAGACCTTGCTGTCACAGACTGCGGCAACCAGGAATGACTTCACCCTGCAGTTACCCAAACTGCACCTAGAGACCTTTGCAGTGGAAGGGCTGAAGGGCGGGCCAGAGGTTGTAGCATTTCAGGTTAGAGTCTAAAACAATCCTGTTTCTTCTTTCCCCCTTTTTTTTGGCATCTGAGACAGAATGAGAAGCTGGGATGCTTAGAATGTGTGAAGAACAAAACTATTGCAGTCAACAGTTGAAAGAGAAATAATTTCCATATATGCTCATGAATATTGTTTTTCAGAGGTGATGTGAACTTTTAATTTTGCAGTTATAATGTTAAATAACTGGCAGGAGTATGACTGTAGAAAATTCAAATATTATCTTTGAAAAATAATACCAGTTTATTCTACTTCTTTCTTTCTTTCTTTCTTTCTTTCTTTCTTTCTTTCTTTCTTTCTTTCTTTCTTTCTTTCTTTCTTTCTTTCTTTCTTTCTTTCTCTCTCTCTCTCTCTCTCTCTCTCTCTCTCTCTCTCTTTTTTTTTTTTTCTTTCTTCTTGATTTAGGTAAGGCAAAGTAGGAAAACAAACACAGCATTTTTATGCTTCTTCTGGTCAGTATCACACTTACAGTTTTAGTAGCAGTAGTGATTTTTGAGCATTCCTTATTTAAAATAAACCACAACTAGAAATACTCAAATATAGAGGCTGTTTTCTTCACATAGGCTTAAGCACTTGTATGTTTAAAAATACTAATTTGGTAAAGAGGAAACAATGGGCAAGAAAGAGAAATGAACTAAAAGATGTACATATTTGCAACTCTGAAAACGGATTTTGTGTAATGTCTTTTTTTTTTTTTTCCAAAGTTTGTTGTGTCATCTTATACATAAACTATCCCTTAGTCCCTGTAGCTCTGCAGAATAACTAATTATTTTTTTTCTGTTACATTATTACTAAAGTTTTCTCAATGGAAGAACGAAAAGCAAAGTGACTGCTTACTTCTTTCATTGTGCTGTCCTGTGTGAATCTGAGAGAGGAAAGCTAGTCGTGTAACGTGCAAAGAACTTAGACACTGCAAATATTGCATAGTGTGCATGCATTTCTGTAGTAATCCTTTCTAATTTATTGTAGATACTCTGTTCTAGATGCAGTATGTAATTGCAGGAACAGGGTCACAAAAATCAAATATTCAAGAGAGGTATATCCTAATCTGCACATACTTCATACTATTTCCCTCTTGCATGCACATGTTTCAGTGTGATAAAGATTTAAATTATCTTTTTTTATCATGCTTTTATAAAATTGTAGTAAAGTGTAACACCTGAAATTCCCATGAACTTTAGTTAATGCAGCTGTATGTCTCTAGCAGAGGGTGGAGTTGCAACTGTTTCCCCACAGTGATGATCACTTTTATGGCTATGCAGAAAGTTCCACAGGTGACATATTTTTGAGGATGGTGATTGTAGGAATCACCATCTTTTAAATTCTGCTTTTCTAAATCAGTGACTTACTATGTGTTTAGCTGCCTTCCACCCCAACTCCTATTTTTTTTGACCTCTGGAGTATTACAGAAGCATTTGCAAGACAACCCATTTCTTCTTCCTTTCTAAAAAGATGAAGAAAAATAGGAGTCTAAAAAAACATAACTCATGTTTGCATAGAGTGCTTGTGATATAGGAAGTAACACATAGCAAGATGTGCTCTGGCTAGCTTACTGGTGGCAATGTATGTATTATAAACATACTTTGTGTTCATCTTACAGCTCAGATTATACATGGTTACTCTGTAGGTACATGAACAGCATCAATGATCCACAGTCTATTTCCTAGTGAAGTTTTTTTTGAAGTTTTTCTTTTTCCTGATTAGTTACTCAGTCCTTGTTTGATGACTTTCTAAGTATATTATATAGACTTTGTTTTAAAATTTCCTTTTTAAGCTGGGAGTCAGCAAACTTGTTTTCGTTTCACCACTGTATGCAAAACAATATTAAGTGCAATCCTGCAGTCTTGATTGATGTAAGGAGTTAATAGTCAATTTATGGATACTTCTTATTAAAAATAGAGGATGAAAATGAAAAGACAGTAGAAAGATATGATTGGTCTATCTAACTGATGTATGTGTGTTTTATAGTTAGTCTACAATGAGTACATTTCACTTAAAGGCCTTATTCTCTGTGAATGTTAGACATAAGGAGTTCTTTTCCAAGTCTAAATCTATTGCTGTTTGAAAAAATTGCAGAGAAATTAAGATTCTAAATTAGACATTATGCTAGGGATTAAGCATTTAGCTATCAGAGCTCTTGAATACTTGAATACAGAACACATTATTTTATTTTTGTTTTTCATACATCCAGCTCATAGCAGCTGGTTGGAATCAGTAATTAATCTTAATTTTATATCCAGTGTTTCAGAGTGTCTCACCTTTTCCTCATATGAGAGGAAGACAAAAAACTTGTTTGTGGATACACATCTAGATAGGTTATCTTTCTTCCAAATTTTTCAGAAAGTGGTACTTAAAAGCATCTGACAGGATGAAATCTGCTATTCCTAATTTACCTTGTCAGTGGGAATATGGGAAGTATTGGAATTTTTAAATTGCTGTTATCTCCATATGAGTGTTTCTTGGGCAAGGTATGCTTTTGCTACAGAAAACAAGTGCACAGAAGATTGGCATAATGAACCTAAGTTGCTTTACTGTGAACTAAGCTATCAGATTTTTTTTTTTTCTGGCATACTTAATTATCAGTGCCTTTTTTTTTTCTTCTATCAAGTGGATCCAACATTCCAAATAGTATTAATACTTACAGGGCTGATCAAACAAACAGACAAATGAAATCCCTGTATAGAAAGTGACTTGCATTTTATAAAGAATGTGTTGTACGCTCTGGCGATAGACCTTTGGGTAATGAAACACTTGGGATGCAAAATTCTGTGAATCTTCTCCAAACTCTGCACTTTATTGAATTGCAAAATTAGATAATGAATTGAAATGTAAGTTATTCAACAAGAAAGTCCTTTCACTGAATGTCTTCTGAAACTCCATGCAAATAGTGAAATTAATACCTAGTGATAAGTAATGACTTAATTTATAGACAGTTGTTAAATTCTTGGAAACTGTAACAAGAATTAGTATAATAGTTTGAAAGTGTCACTTGAGATGGATAAATAATGAAAAAACTGCAATATCTCCATGAATAAAAATATGTGATGGCTATAGCTTTGAAATACCCTCATCTGATATTTAATTGCTGTGGAAGATATGTCACGAAGTCATACTGTTTTTTACTTTGCTAAGTTTGAAAGTGCAAAATAAAGTGTTCTTTTTGAGCTACTGAAACACATCAGAACAGGATTTAGTGTGCTGTTCAGGCCATGCCTGAATATACCCATGAAGACAAAAAGTGAAACAGTATGTGAAACCTTCAATAAATACAGCATACAGGATGAAAAAGAGTGACTGAAATAACATGGAATTCTTTACTCTAGTAATTGTACTTTTCAGATAACTATTTAAATTAACCGGTTAATTTTAACTGGTGTATTAACCAGATAACTGTTTAAATTAATTTAAATTAATCTTTAAATTAAAGATTACCGGCTCTTTATAAAATACAAAACTGAGTTGTGCTACACCTTTAGGAGGAAGATAATGTTTTCTAGCTCTATTCTGAAAGAGATTGTTGGGTCACCTAAAAAGTGGTAATTCAGAAGATTCATTCTAATTTGTCTTAAGTATTTTTACATCATTTATGTAATGAATATTCATGGCAAGCAATTTGAAGTAAAAACAATGTATATAGTCCCAAAATAAACCTAAGTTAATGTAAATATTCATCATGTATAAGAAAACATTGGTATAAAGTAGTTCTGTTCTATTCATGGATGTAGATGCAGAAGGATAAGAACTGGTATCAAAGAAACTATTGAAGCAAATTTAGGTACCTCAGACCAATTTCACAATACCAATGTATAAAGAACTTTACACTTCAAAATATTTTTGTGTTTGATTCCCAACCAGAGAAAGGCTGACAATACACAAATCAGCAGCTTTGCCTTGTGTAGAAAAAAAAACAACACTGTTGTAGGTTGCTTTTACAAGAGATTTAGGAGCAGAACTGCTTTTAAGGAGGATGTCCCAGATATTTTGTTAGACAGAAGTAATACAGATTTATCCAGGCATTGATGCTAAAAAATGGTGACAACTAGAAACTAAGTACAGTTGTAAGAATCATATCCACAGCTTGTCCAAAAGATACCATTTAGAGCACATGTGTATGGATATGTGATCAGACAACCACTGGTGTTCACACGTGGTAGCTGCCTGCAGATGTGCAATTAGAGAAACCGTAATCATTTTCCGTGTCATGGGAACTACCTTAACCTCTATCTAAAATGTCTCCATTTGCACATTTTATTAATTGGCCCTTTTAATTTGTGGTGGTTGCTTTTGGTCAGTATTTGGCACGGGGAGGGTCTTCTTCCTCCTCTAATGTCTGGTTGTTAAAAGATATGATACAGATTCTGGGTGTTGTTTTAGGATAGAGTTGATGTTCAGAGATGAATTGATGTTGCTGTTTTGCAGGATTTATATGAATTAGAGACTCCAAAATATGTGAGTTTTGTCAGTGAATTTAATGAGAATTTGCATACTTGGTGTATTTATCTACAGCAAAGTAGACGGGAGGACAAGACTATTAGCGGGCTTCTTGTGTAGAAGGGATGCACATACCTATGTCTGTATTTGTCAGCTGTTATAGGTCTTATTAGAAAACATTTCTATGTGTACTGCCCTTTACCTGAGGTGTGAGATTGACAATTGATCTGGTTGTAGGAAATCTCCTGCATTTTAATAAAATTGTTCTTTGTTATAAACCTGGACTATGAGTGATTTGAGTAAATATATTTATTTTTCATTACTAAGCTCTCCCTTAATTTTGAAATAGTTACTATATACTTGTGGTTTGCTTTCTCTCCTCCAGGTGCGTTTGAGACAGATAAGTTTTCTTGTGCTCTGCCTGCCTGCCTCTCTCTTTGTCTCCCTCTTTTGTGTCTCTGTCTCTCTCACCGTGTGTGCATGTTCTCTGCTGCATGCGTGCTCTCTCTGCTGTGTGCGCTCTCTGCTGCATGCATGCTCTTTGCTGCATGCACATGCTTGCTGCCTCCATTCTTCTCTTTCCTTCTCTCCCTTCCTCCGTTTCTGCCTGTCGCTCCGTCTCAGATTCTCTGCCTGTCTCCACTCTGTGCCTGTTTTGACCGTTCTGTCTCTGTCTCCCTCATTCTGTCTTGTTTGCTATCCCTCTGTTCCCCTCTATGTCCCTGCTCTGCCCCCCTCACTCTTAACGGGTTCCTCATTTTCCCTCCCTGTCTTGTTCTCCCTCTGTTTTCAGCATGTGTTAGTCTGTTCATACAGGTTTAGGAAGTCCACCTGGGGATTTATATATATTTCTTTCGGTTTCTCAGGTGTTTTGAGGTAATTTGAAATGAAAAGTGCAGTAATAACATTACAGCTTATAGTGGTGGTAGTAATGTAGTCAAGTACTGACCTATCATTAGTGTTAACACATAATTATAAATTTATGAAGCATAGGTTCCTACCATTTATTTTATGTAAATTATATATTCAAATGTGATGTTGACATGCCTTATCTGATGGTGTTGTAGGTCTTCTAATTAATCAGGCAAACATAAATGTAGTTTAAAGTTTAAGGCGTGTCGTCATTTGTATGTATTTTCACTTGTTCATTAATGTTAGACATGCATGAAACATTAGAACTTAAAAGATAATACAGAGTTCTGGTGGTGTTTTTTCTTAAAATAAAAAACACTTCCATTCCTATGTTTACTTGTCAACTAAAAATTTCTTTCCAAATTGAGGAAGCAAGTGATTTCAAAAGTGTCATTATAATTCTGTCATCAGATTTCATCATCTGCATAGGCCAAATCTTTCAAACATTACATCTAGCTCTGATATGAGGGCTTAATGGCATGAATTAATTGTGGAGTTGCTAGTATTTTAATTGTGTAGTTGTAAATCTTGTAAAGATTTTGTAAATCTTCTTTTGGAGCCTTTTTCTTTTTTTTTTTTCTTTTTTTTTTTTTTTTTTTCATGGCATGTCTGTGAACAAATAATTGTGTTTTTCTACTTGTTAATATCTTGAGGAGGAGAAACCTTTTCGATGGAATCTTGAAGACAGCGTGTTTATATACGCATGCACGTAACATGCAAACACTTCTATTGCTTTCTTTTTATTTCCTCCATTTCACCCATAGAAGGAACTATTCACTTTATTACAGAGGCCAGAATGGTGCTTCTTCTGGAATCTGACTGCTCAGCTTATTACTGGGTAAAACTGTGTCTTCGTTCCCCTGGAGTTCAACATATGCTGTCAACAGAACCTGGGCTGCCCTCCTCACCTTTTCTTCTCCTCTCCAAAAGAACTCATTTCCTATCTACTGTCAAAATGTGTTGCTTCTGGACTGACCAGCCTGCCTTCTAATATATTGTTTAAAGAAAAAAAAAAAGATTATTTATTAATATAATATTTTGCACTTGTACCGTGAGTTGAAATGTTTATAAATAAGTGCACTAAACTCGTGAGAGTGGGATTACACCTCCTGCAACGCTGATCTTTTGCAAATTCCATTGTACTAAAAATAAAGTTGATGCAAGACTTAAGGAACAATATTTAACATCTAATTAAAATCTAAACGACCAGATTGAAGAGATTTAACATGAAGGATTCTAGCATCTCCTTGAATGTGTTCAGCTGTTATCTGGAGTTGTATCTCCAGATACGTTGCATTGTGACTATAAGTATTTAGAAGCCATTTTAGCATAATTTATTTTAACTATAACTCCTTTAAAGACAGTGTTCCTTGTGAGCATGTATGTGCTATGACTGCACAGTATGTATTTTGGATGTATTCATGCACCTGACCTGGCAGAAAGCACTCCTTGTAAAGTATACATAAACTTTTTTGGATTATTAAGGTGCTGGTGGTGATGGTCTGATATTATGAGAATCCTGCATTGTATTCTGTGGTATTCAAATGAATTATATGCTCCTTGGATCCAAATTCCGTTACAAGAGAGATTGCTTCTGGCACAAGGATAAACCACCTTATGAGGTTTCTCATTAGTGTAACATAACCACAGATGCCCAGAATCTCCCCTGAATTGTTCCAGGATGTTTCTGTGAGGGCAGTGGTGGAAGCTTCTCTTTGGGAAAGGCTGGTTTTAATAATAACCTTACTAAATAATGCAACCTTGAAAATCTGAGGAGTTGAAAGTCTGTATTTGTTACTGTTTAGATTACTACATTTGTTACACATTTGTTAATGAAACATAACATTAATGTACGTTTGCCCAACACAACATACAACATAAATAAGTGAAGCATCTTCAAAGCATCAATGATGCTGGAAATCTGACTTATGGTTTGGGTTTCATATCACTTTTTCTTTCTGCTGATTGTGTTCCCAATTTACTCCTCACCTCATTTCTTTTAGCAGTTTTTTGCTTCCTGTCCTCAGTGGGCATTCTATTACTCTCTCTCCTTTCCCCAGTTTCCCCCCTCCTTATCATTAGTGTCTTTCCATCAGTTTCTCAGCCTACTTTCACTTTTTTGTTTCTCACCTTGCCTTACTTCATTCTAATAAACAGCTAGAGACTAAATGAAGAACCCTTGTCAGAAGGCTTTGTAGTAGCTGATACATTGATTACACCTCAGTCCTGTTAAGTCTTTGATACTTAGGGACAGTAAGTATCAAAGTCAGTATCTGTAATCACCAATTAATCAAATACTGAAAGCTGTATCTTTATGACTATGAATGCGCTAACTTTTATCCAGCCTGTTTTGTAAGCATTATTAATTTTGTAAAAACTTACAGTCAAGATCTGCTGCTGTTTATCTTGAATGCCAAAGTCAGTGTATAATCATTTAACCTTTCAGTAACCTTTCTTAATGGAGAAATTTCTTTCTTGACCCTTTCAAGCAATTGTGTAAATATCTGCCTTTGTCCACTTAGAATTTTTCATACATTTCTATCTGTGGTAGGTGGGTAATCTGTTAAGATGAAACCTGTGCTAATATGTAAGAAGGTTCACTCAGTAGGCATGATGCCAAAGCTGGCTCAGTCAATGAGTGCAGACTCCTAAATGCTGTAATTACAAAAAGATAACAGAAAATAAAAAATAGTTATCACGGTACCTTGTTTGTTTGATTTTTTTTTTCTCAGATACTCATGAGGTTATCTCCATGCAGTATCTTAGAAAAAGGAGTCATTGTATCAGATAACCACTCCATAGGTTGGATGTGACTGCATTGTTTGATATTGTCTGCATTGTGTGCTGTTGTAACACAGATAAGCCCATTCAGAAGCACAGCTGTTAAACTGCCAATAATCATGTGGGTTGCAAAAGGAATTCATGAAGTGAATATCATGAAAGATTAGGAATTGTCTGGAGCCTTTCTTTTTGTGCTGGTTGTTTTAATTTCAAAAACTAACAAGTGCTAGGCAAGTGAGCCTATACAATAGGATTTAATAAAACAAACTTAATTACACAAATATCTTAGTAGCAAGCACAGAATCAAAACATTTTATATTAATTACATTTAAACTAAAAAACCCTCTAAAATGCTAAATCTTTTTAGTCTTTTTCACTTAACTGCTTAGTATTCCATCATTATAAAGCATCTCCTCAAACATTTGTTATTCTTACTGATCACTTACAGAGAAAAAAAAAAACACTATATTAGTGCAAGAATCTTGTATTGGCATCGAGGGAGACATTTCTGTCCAGATACTGCATTTGGTGGGCCTTGTAGTTGAAGACCTGGAAAAGGAAGGGTTATCTACAACTTGAGCGAGTTTATTATGGCTTAGTGATTTGCTGATTGATTTCATTTGCTGTCAGTTAAGGCTCTCTTAATGTCAGTTTTCTTTGCATAATGCCTTGAAATAAAGACTGATGAAGTTTTTCAGATTGATGCCGCTTACATAAACTGACCCTGATTTGCCCTTCTGCATGACAATATAAGTGACAGCAGTTAGAGGAAAATATAGCAATGAATATGCAACTTAAGGATTAGAAAAACACAGTAAACCTTTCAGAATATAAAACTAGGTATAAAAAACTGTATGTTGTGTTAATTTCACAATTGTCTTATATTTAAGAAATAGGCCAGGATAACATCTTAAGTAGTATACCACTCAAGTGAAATTCCAAGAGGATGAGTTATGAAAGGATTAAAAGCTAACATTTTTTTTTCATCCCAAATTCTTCCAATTTGTCATTAATTAAATACATATAACCTATATATATGTATTAGTAAACTTTGTCTCATAAATTCACATATCTTGTTACCTATGAGTTTTCTCTTTTATGTACTTACATGTATCTTGCAGCAATGCTAACGAAGTACTTTGAAACTATTGTCCTGATTTTTCAGTTGCTGAATTGGTTGACGGTCTAGTGATAGGTACTGCTAGCATCCTAAGGTTACAAATTCCAACACTTTCATTAGACTGTGAAAAGTGTTCATTTTTTAGAATTGGTAAGTACTATTGCTGTAAGTGTTCCAAGACAAAAGCATCTGAAATAGGGCACTCATATTTTATTGAATACTGTCCACTGTAGAACCCAATTTTATTGTAATCTTCCTTAACCCTTACCTTGCTATAGTCTCTTCCACAGAAGCCAAATGGTGGAAAGAAATTAAGGGCTAGAGAGAAAAGGGTGAGGACTAGAGAGTGCTAAATTAATGGAAAGATGAGTGGAGAACTGTTTTGTAAACCTGAACAATAGGGATACACAGCTTGCATGTTGGCAAGTTCACCTGAAAAGGATCGAGTCTTTCATGGCTTTTGAAAAGACAATGTCCATGGAAAGACCACCATTTATTTATTGTCCTGGAACATTGATAGAACTCACACTCAGAGTCCTTTGAATGGCTTCCACATCACAGTCAGTTTTGACAAAATACAGTTCTAAATTAAAGATGAGGAGGAAGCAGTTGCCCACTCCCATTGTGGGGCAAACTCTCAATGCCCACTTAATTCTTGAAGACTATAATTTAGTTTGGAGTTCTTTCTCTTCAGAGGCAGATTATTTTAGAATGGGATGTATTTGTGTGTCCTCCTCTTCCTGGTCATGACACATAACACTAAAGGGAAAGATTAGAGAGCATGATGCCTTTGCTACTGTCTACAGTGCCAGAGTTTCTTTCCAGCCAGCTTCCCATTCACAAAGCAATCATCCCCTTTTTAAAATAAATTTAATATTGTGCAAAGCTAAAGGTTACAAGTTGAAGTTTAAATTCTGAAGTTTTTACAACTGCTTGCAAAGACCATGAGAGTGAATTTTGAGCAGTGAGTCTTCTACATGTCAAAATGTGATGTTTGTCTGTACCTTGGCAAAGGTCACTACTCTAGATGCTTGATTTGTTCTGCATTTATTCTGTGTGAGACTTGCTGAAGATTTTAGTCCTTTGGGGAATAGGTTGTGGGACTGAGTAAACATTTAACGCCTAGAGGGCACATAGAATAACAGTAAGTCTGGTTGTCCCTGCTTATAAACTGGTTAGACAGGGGTAAACAAAGGAAAAAGTATAAGAAACAGGACAACAATGTCTCTAAAATCTCTCCCATTCTCCAACATTTTAGCTCAAGGACCTCCTGAAACAAAGGTCATGCTTCTGTATTCAGTGGCCTTCAATGTTTTCATTTTTTCTTCTTCTCCATTTATTGTTCCATTGCTTTTTGAATCTATATAAAGTTAAGCATTCATATGACTTGTGGAAAGGACTACCATGGCTTAACTATGTACTTTCTGAAAAAATATGTTATCTGTTTGTTTTGCAGATGGCTTCTGCTACTTCATTTAATGTTCTCTCATTCTTGTATTAAAAGAAAGAGTGCATAATTATCCCCAGGTCACCTTCTTTATACTACCTGTGCTTTGGCATCATCTGTCATATTATCCTCTAAGAAACAGCCCAGAGCAGGTTGAGAGCCTGTGGGTAAAAATCAAGGATTGGACCAACAAAGGACACCTTGTGGTTGGAGTTTACTACAGGTCACCCAACCAAGGGGAGCCTGTGGATGAGGCCTCCTTGCTCCAACTACAAGAAATGTGCTCACAGGCTCTCATCCTCCTGGTGGACGTCAACTACCCATGTGTTTCCTGGGAAATCCATGTGTCAGGCAGTAAGCAATCCAGAAGGCTCCTGGAGTCCACTGAGAACAAATTCCTTGTCCGCGTATAAGACAGACCGTCCAGAGAAGACTTAATGGAACTGGTTTGCTCACCAATGCAGAAATGCTCATTAAAGAGGTTAAGACTGGAGGAAGCCTGGGTTGCAGTGACTATGCCCTGGCTGAGTTTGTGATCTTGACGGATATGGGCCTGGCTAAGAGTAAAGTCAGGATCCTGAACTTCAGGACTCCTGAACTGGAAGCCAACTTCCAGCTGTTCAAAGAATTAGTGGACGAGTTCCCATGGGACACAGTCCTTAGGGACAGAGGATCTGATCAGAGCTGGCAACTCTTTAAGGATGTTTTCCTTGGAGAGAATGAGCTCTCTATTCCCATGTGTAATAAATCAAGCAGAGATGGTAGGAAACCAGCATGGTTGAACAAGGACCTGCTGGTCAAACTTAGGCAAAAGAAGGAAATGCACAGATGGAAACAGGGCCATGTGCCCTGGGAAGGATACAGAAATGCTGTCCGGATATGCAGGGAAGGGATCAGGAAAGCCAAGGCACTGACAGAACTAAACATGGTGAGGGATGCAAAGAATAATAAGAAGGGGTTCTACAGGTACATTGGCTGCAAAAAAAAAGACTAAGGAGAGCATACTGCGTCTGACAAATGAAGACGGTGAACTGGTAACAACAGATGTGGAGAAGGCAGACAGCTTAACAACTTCTTTGCCTCAGTCTTCATTGGTGGTTAGGCTTCCTACAACTCTTTGAGTCTTCTTTGAAGAAGACTCAAGACTTCTAGGCAGGAGCTGGGCCTGATGCAACTTAACAACTACAGGTCTGTGGGGCCTGATGACATTTATCTCAGGGTCCTGAGGGAACTGATTGATGCAGTTGCCAAGATACTCTCCATCATATTTGAAAATTCATGGCAGTCAGGCAAAGTCCCCAGTGGCTGGAAAAAGGGAAACATCACTCCCATTTTTAAAAAAGGAAGAAAGGAAGACCTGAGGAAATACAGACCAGTGAGCCTCACCTCTGTGCCTGGCAAGATCATGGAACAGATCCTCCTGGAAGCAATGTCAAGGCACACGCAGGATAAGGAGGTGATCCAGGACAGCCAGCATGGCTACACCAAGGACTAATTGTGCCTGACTGGTCTGGTGGCCTTCTATGATAAAGTGACTGTATCAGTCAGCATCGCAAGACAGACTGATGTTATCTACTTGGACTTTTGTAAGGCTTTTGACATGATTTCACATGACATCCTAATCTCTAAATTGGAAAGATGTGGCTTCGAAGGGTGGAGAAGCTATTGGCTCGATGGCTGTACCCAGAGATTAGTGGTCAGGTGGGCGTTGGTGACAAGCGGTGTCCCTTGGGGGTCTGTATTGGGACTGGTGCTTTTCAGTATCTTCAGTGACATAGACGATGGGTTTGAGTGCACCCTCAGCAAGTTTGCAGATGACCTCAACTGAGTGGTGCAGTCAATACAACAGAAGGAAGAGATGGCATCCAAAGGGACATGGACAAGCTTGAAAAGTGGGCCCATGGGACCTGCATAATGATCAACAAGTCCAAGTGCAAGGTGCTGCACCTGGATTGGGACAACCCCAGGCATGAGCAGACTGGGAGAGGAACTCATTGAGAGCAGCCCTGCAGAGAAGGACTTGGGGGTTTTGGTGAACAAAAAGCTCGACATGAGCTAGCAGTGCGTGCTTGCAGCCCAGAAGACCAACTGCATCCTGGACTGCATCAACAGAGGGGTGGTCAGCAGGTGGAGGGAGGTGATTGTCCCTCTTTGCTCTGCCCTTGTGAGGCCCCACCTGGAGCGCTGTGTACAGATCTGGGGCTCCCAGCACAAGAAAGATGTGGATGTGTTAGAGCAAATCCAGAGGAGAGCCACAAACAGTGACTTAAAAAGGACTTTCTCCATCTAGTTATAGTACTTTGCTCTAGTGTATTTTAACACTTTGCCCTGGGGTATTTTAATTCTCATCCTACTATTAAATAATACTTTAGGCTCTGTAGCCAAATTAATCTCACCAAGGACAGTCCTCCTTAGTTTTCTTCTTTCAGTGGTCCTATAAATATCCAGCTTTATAGACATAATTCCAAATGTCACTATATCTTTTTCTGATATTCTTCTAAGGAGATGGATCCAGTTGTTGCCTATTGGTCAGACAAGGGAACGGACTTTATTTGCCAGAATCCCAACCTAATTATTTAAATTCTATTCTGCAATCTGATGCTATTTTTCCATGTAATACAGAATCATTTGGTGCATTTGCTGAAGACAAATCAGAAAATCAGTGTCTTCTAAAATTTTATCTAAAAAAGCTCATCAGATAACAAGTATTTAAATTGTTTGTCTGAATGAAGACAACTGGAGCTTTTTCAATGGAAGAGTTGTCTCTTGTCTTCGTCTTACAAGCCGTTCCAAGTGAGCAACTTCACAGAATCACAGAATCACAGAATTTCTAGGTTGGAAGAGACCTCAAGATCATCGAGTCCAACCTCTGACCTAACACTAACAGTCCCCACTAAACCATATCCCTAAGCTCTACATCTAAACGTCTTTTGAAGACTTCCAGGGATGGTGACTCCACCACCTCCCTGGGCAGCCTGTTCCAGTGCCTAACAACCCTTTCAGTAAAGAAATTCTTCCTAACATCTAACCTAAAACTCCCCTGGCGTAACTTTAGCCCATTCCCCCTCGTCCTGTCACCAGGCACATGGGAGAACAGGCCAACCCCCACCTCGCTACAGCCTCCTTTAATGTACTTATACAGAGCAATAAGGTCACCCCTGAGCCTCCTCTTCTCTAGGCTGAACAAGCCCAGCTCCTTCAGCCGCTCCTCATAGGACTTGCTCTCCAGGCCCCTCACCAGCTTCGTCGCCCTTCTTTGGACCCGCTCAAGCACCTCGATGTCCTTCTTGTAGCGAGGGGCCCAAAACTTCCTCACTTAGCTTGCAGACCTCTTGCAGAGAACGGGCTTAAAACCAGACTCTTGTATTGTGGTGTCTCTTACTCATCCACAAGTTTTTATCATGTGTTGATTGGGATTTACCCTTCTGATTGGGATTGGGCTTCTGATTGGGATTTACCATCTTCTATATGACCAATACCCAAAAGGTAGGCAAACAGAATGAGTTTTTCTTGACAAGGGTTTTCTTCAGCTATGCATGGTTTGTTGGTAGAACTAGACATTCAGGGATGACAAGGACCATTTTTCCATTCTTCTTCAGACTATGATGAAAGCAAGACTTCGAAGGAAAATATTTATTTCATACTAAGCTTAAGGATAGTCAATTATCAGCCTTGGTGTTTGTACCACACTTGGCAGATATTGTCAATATTTTCCAACTTTTGTTTTGGAACAAAGAATGTTAATGTGTTTGTTCATTGTGAAGGTCAGTAGTAGATGTACTGTGCTCATACAATTTCCTTGACTCTTCAGATTTTACAAGAGACATTGTCCCTGCAGTTTGTAATACAACATTTTCATGGTATAAATCAGGAATCTGGTCTTGAAATCAAGTCTGATTGAAGCCAAGCTATGTTTGTTGTTGTTGTTGTTTTGTTTTGTTTTTGTTTGTTTGTTTTGTTTTGTTCTGTTTTGTTTTGTTTCATTTTAATACAAAATCTGGTATGAAGCAAATAAGTTACATCACTGAGTTTAGACAGAATGAATAGAGAACACTTGTCCATTCTGTATGTGGCTATGGACATTAGAGTTTGTTCACTTATCTGAACACTGCAGTTAAGTTTTTCTAGATCATTACTTCATCATTACTTAGTGTGTCTGAGACTGACTGATGCTTTTTCGTATGCTGGCATAATGAATTTATGCACATAACTGATTTTTGGGTGAGAGGCAGAAGTGAAAGATTGGTTTGCTATCCAAGGTAACAAGTATACTTTCAGGCCTCCTGACAAAATGAGGAAACATTGCATTAAGTAGGATGAAATATTTTTGTTGAATTAGAATGCAGTACTACCATGAGCACTTCATAAGAAAAGCAGGAGAAATTGACTATATCACAAAACTTTGTAGCATTCTAGTCCCTGGGTTCCATTAGACCAGGGCATTCACCTACAACCTGATATGAAGATAAACATAGTAATGATTGTTTATAACCACATAATAGCAGTTCTCATATCCACTCTATCTACTCAAAGGGACCTTTGTCACTCCTGACAAATGGCAACTACAGCAGATTATCTTCATCTTTTTGCATGGAAAATATGAGATGGACAGATTTCCCTCTGATTGCATTATTTTATTTTATTTTATTTTACTTTTTGTCTTAATTCAGTTTGAAGATGTTTTAATCTAAAACTAGGGGTTAGACTAGGGTTAGACTAGGTGATCTATATTAGTCCCTTCCAAATTGGGATATTCTGTGGTTGACAAGCTGCTTCCTGTGGCCAGAAAGGAATAAACTAGTTTCCTTCATAGCTCTAGTCAAAATATTTAAGGAAATCTCTGTACTGAGCCTAGCTTTTGGAGGATGATCATATTCATTTGTTGGAGTCAGCAACAGACCTTTTCTACAAGGGTTAAAACTAAACTGATATTTTTTTCAAGAGTCCTAAAAAAATATATGTCTCAATAGTGTCTATTTTCCTTTAGAGCATTTTCTTTACTAAAAGTAATTGAAATTGGTCTTAATGGAGTACCTTTTAAAGCCAGTGAAGGAACTGTATTTTAATTTTCAGTAAATTTGGTTTTACTAGCATTTTGACAAATAGTCATTGAGTCAGTTGTTTTGTTTAGATAGTTCGTGCATACCATTTCAGAAGAAAAACAGTCACTCAGATCTAGTACTCACATTCAGTGTGAGGTTGTTTCAGATTTTCCTGTTTAATAACCTCATAGATTAACGTGTGCTTCTCTCCATGCCTTATGCTGTTCTCATACACATACAAATCCAATTAATCTATTAGACTTCAGACAGTTATGACTTACTGTTTAGGTAATTTTTATTTAGAAAAAAACATTCACTGTTTTTTTGTTTGTTTGTTTGTTTTGTACCAGATATCTTACTGGTATGTAGGAGTGCCATACAATGAGAAGGAATAAGCTTATGTTTATTGATTCTGTTTCTATAGACTTTGTTGTAAAAATAGAATTCTGTACTTAAACTTTTACACATCTTCTAGTTGCAAGATGTCACTCCAATAGACCAAAAGCAACATGATCCAGTTACAAGCAGCTTCTACCTCCACTTGATATTTACATGGATTTTGGCAATGTTTTAATCTCGTGTCACCTTAATATGCTTGATAGGACACTGCAGGTTTTTGAACCTTTATGCTACCTTTTAGTAGAATAAAATACAACTGCTGCTGTTTAGTTCCTCTTATTAGTGGAATGTTGTGCTCATTCTGGGGACATCTCACACTTAGAGTTTGCTATTATTTTCAGTGACTACCTGTCCCTCTTTTTTCCCTGCCTAGAATATATGTGGGAAGAGAAAGCTGAAAGAAATATATCAGTGTGGAACTTCTTTCACTTTTCATTTTTTTCTTGCCAAAACCATTTTTTTTGAAAATTATTTTCCCTCCTGACAGACTAAAACATTCTTTTTGTATCAGTATAGTAGGGGTATAATATATTGGTAGCATATTCCCTTAGCTGTAGGTTAAACAGTGTGTTCTTTGGGACAGCAATTGTTTTTCTTTTACATATTACATGCAGGTATGCTTGGCTTTGTGCAACAGACAGTGAGAATGATATTTTGCATGTAAGTGTGTCCTGGTTTCAGTTAGGACAGAGTTAATTTTCTTCCTAGTAGCTGGTAGAATGCTATGTTTTGGCTTAGGATGAGAAAAGTGCTGATAACACCCTGATGTTTTAATTGTTGCAGGGCAGTGCTTACACCAAGCCAAGGACATCTCAGCCTTTTGCTCTGTCCTGCCAGTGGGCAGGCTGGGGGTGCAGCAAGAGCTGGGAGGGGACAGACCCAGGACAGCTGACCCAAACTAGCCAAAGGGGTATTCCATACCACCTGGGGTCATGCTGAACAATAGATAGGGGTGGCTAGCTGGGGGGAAGGGGGCTGGACTGCTCGGGGTTAGGCTGGGCATTGGTCAGCGGGTGGTGAGCAATTGCATTGTGCATCACTTGTTTGTACACATTATTATTAGTAGTACTATTATCATCATTGTATTATTATTATTATTGTTGTTGTTGTTGTTATTATTTTCCTGTCTTATTAAACTGTCTTTATCTCAACTCACGGGCTTCACTTTCCCGTTTCTCTCCCACAACCCACAGAGGGAGGGGGGAGGGTGAGCGAACGGCTGTGTGGTGTTTAGCTGCCGGCCGGGTTAAACCATGACAAAGTGTCGTCAGCCTATAAAAATATGCATTTTGTTAATCCTGTGAAGTGGTAATTTGCTTGCACGGTCCATTACTGAGTAGTAAAGGGTACAGATAGCTGCTTTGCTGTAAAATTATCAGGATTCTTTCTACGCGATTATACCAACAAACCCATTGCTTGATAGTCTTAATCTGTCAGTTTCCAAATCAATGTTATTTCTGAAACTCTTCTACTTTGTAATAATTTTGTTGGCAATTGTTGTTATGCCCATCCACTGTGGTTTCCAGTAGAGGTACTTTCCTTTCAGTCTCTATTTCAAAGCTCCCTTTTCAATTTTCTGGTAGGAAGTCATGTCATTACCTCTTGTAGAGAATCTTGCCTTTTATTTAGAGCTTCATTCCCTTGGGCTATCTTCTGAGAACTTTGGGGTAAAGTAATTGTTATTGAAGCAAAGGGGATAGAGTTAGGCCCCGTGTGTGGCACTGAATCATGTTGGGTTGGAAAAAAAAAAAAAAGTTGTAACAGAGCTGACCTGCTTTTTGGCACATTTAAATTGTGCATGCCACGCTCGAATGGAACCCAACAAAAAGTTTAGTGTCGAAATGAGATACAAGGAGAATAGATCATTAAAGAAGTGCCAAACAGCTGCAAAAGTGCAATTTTGCTGAATGCTGATTCCCTTGAGTTTTTTTTCCTGATTCCTGAGAAGCTGCTGTATTTACATCCTCCACTGATGTTGCCACTAGACATTTTGGACTATGGGTCAAGGCAGACAGAATGGGATTTCAAATGTTTAAGTATATGAGGGAAATGAATTTTAATCCTTTTTCCCCAAATACAGAAAACTTAAATGTCTATTAATCTGAAATCTTGCTTCTAAGAATGAAAATTAATTGGGGTATGTTTTAACTTGTGGACATTTTAAACTAATCTTATTTATGTCAGTTTGAAGCAAGGCAGCAATGACAGGCATTGTATAGGTTATCTATTAATCATATAGAACTCCAATCTGTGGAGTTTTATTTTCACACCAGTTGCCTTTGCCTGCACTGCACTTCAGCCAAATTCTGTACCCTAAAAAGAATTCTGTCTTTTCAGATTCTCATCTAAGCACCTTGTTATAGTGAAGTTAATCTTTCATTCTTCTGAAGCCCATTCATTATTCCTTCTCTTGTTCTTTTTCATCTTTTTGTATATGTTGCCCTTAGGTAAATTTACTACCTACTAATATTCTTTCTAGTTCAAGAATTTCCTGAAGGGAGAACCTAACAGGCAAATGTTAATTTTGACTTTTTTTTTAATACTTCTTTTAAGCACATTGTGCAAAGTAGATGATCTTGTTATTCTGGCTGCTGTATGTGATGTTACAAATGAAATGCTTACATTGTCAGGCTGTTAGTCTGTGTGATACCTTTTTGTAAGCATCATTTCACACCAGGTCTCCTTTAGCTTTATTCCCTCTAAACAGGAGATACAGTTCTGGGATAACAGCAAGTCCTGAATGATCCTGTGTCAATCATACTGTATGGAAGTTAAAATATAGAAATTGGTTCTTAATCACTGGGTATTTTATTCGTAGCTGTAGAATAGTCTAAAACCTTAAATGCATACTTCCATTTGCAATTATTTAGAATTCGTAATATGTATAAAAACGGCTTGTTTTGAACTGTGTTCATTCTCATTAGAGAAGTACTGAGGGTAAGGACGACAACAGGTATGGTGTTTTAATTTGGAATAAAAAATACAATTTTTATAATGTATAATAAACATTAAAACTTTGATGAGAGATCTGCTAGTTTGCATATGCTGATCTGTATATTTCCTGTAACGTTTCTATTATGACTGAACTGATAACAACTGAAGTTTGAGTAACCTCTGAATTTCATAAATTAATTAAAAAAATAAGATGAATTTTCTTCATATGTCGCGTTTCATGTTTCTTAAAGGTTGTTGTATACAAGTTAGTACAATGCTATTTTTAACTTTAGTTTTTCTAAATATTGGAGTCTTCCAGTCTGGTAAATTTGTATGTGAAAAAGCTGTTTTAATGGCATTGTAAAGCACTGTGTGCCTTAAAATTTATGGTTCTAGAAGTGGTGTACAGCAGAAGGAGATGATAAGTTATTCAAAAGTAAACAGGGAATATTCATTCTTTTTTTCTGGGTCTTCTGGACGACTATCTCTAATGTTAAGTGTCCTCAATCCATTTTAAGATTAATCTGAAGAAATAAAGCACAGCTTAAATTTTGCAATTTTGCTCTGCAGTTCACTAGTTTGTAGTATGTGAACAGCATTAAATTAGTTTGTCTCATTTGTACTCTCAACTCAAGTTTGTCAGCTTCACCAACCTGTAGCATAAGCCAGAAGTATGTATGAATCATAGAACCATAGAATAACCCAAGTTGGAAGGGACCCACAAGCATCATTGAGTCTGACTCCTGGCACCACACAGGTCTACCCAAAAATTCAGACCATATGACTAAGAGCACAGTCCAAACAATTCTTAAATTCTTACAGGCTTGGTGCTTTGACAACTTCCCTTTGGGAGCCTCTACCAGTGCCCGATCACCCTTTTAGTGTAGATCCTTTTCCTGATATCCAGCCTGACCCTCCCCTGTCCCAGCTCCATGCCGTGCCCTCGGGTCCTGTCGCTGTCCCCAGAGAGCAGAGCTCAGCGCCTGCCCCTCCGCTCCCCTTGTGAGGGAGCTGCAGGCCGCCATGAGGCCTCCCCTCAGCCTGCTCTGCTCGGGGCTGAACAAACCCAGGGACCTCAGCTGCTTCTCATACATCTTCCCCTCTAGATCCTTCACCATCTTTGTAGCCCTATGAGTACCTTCATATTAAAGATGAAACATCTGTGAAAAGGTCATAAGAACCTTCTTCCTTATGTCTGCTTTGATAAACATCATCTGTTAATTTCACTTAAAATATGTTTATTTTTTGTTGAGTTTCATATGTTTTCTTTTATCTGTTTACATGCTTATCTGCCTGTCTTCAGAGAATGGAGCACCAATAGGTGGCTATGCATATGGCTTTGCAATGCTCTTGTCTTGTGGCCTTTTTCTAACAAGTTGGGGAATCAGGCAAAAGGACTAAGTGTGAAATGTTCAGAATCTTCACAGTTCCATTTCCTAAGAAATCGGGATTTGAAATTTAGAATACTTTGTTCCTTTACCAAGGGAATATCACTTTCTTCGATTTTTCAAAATGTACTGATTCAGTTCAAAGATAGTTAAAGTGTTTATTGGAATTTCTAGACTAGGATGATGTCTTAAACAACAACAAAAAAGTTCCTTAGATGTAGTGAGGCTTAATGTAACTTGTCCATTGAAAACTACACTTGAAAATAGAATTTTGTCACTCTTGCAAATTTCATGAAAATTTCAGGAGAAAATTGCAATTTTCAAGAGAAAAGCATGCTTTCTCACAGAATCACAGAGCGGTTGAAGTTGGAAGGGACATCTGGAGGCCATTTAGTCACTCCAGTCAAGCAGGGCTACCTAGAGCCATTTGCCCAAGACCATATCTAGATGGCTTTTGACCACCTCCAAGGAAGGATACTCCACACATTCCCTATGCAACCTTGTTCTCGTGCTCGATCACGTGCATAGTAAAGAAGCATTTCCTGGTGTTCAGACAGAACCTCTGCTTTCCATTTTGTGTCCATTGCCTCTTGTTCCGTCCCTGGCCACCACTGAAAAGAGCCTGGCTCCATCCTCTGCACCCATTCTTCAGGTATTTACATACACTGATGAGATTTCCCCTGAGCCTTCTGTCCTCCAGGCTGAACCGTCCCAGCTCTCTCAGCCTTTCCTCATAAGAGGAAAGGGTGCTCCAGGCCCTCAGTCATCTTTGTGGCCCTTTTCTGGACTCTCTCTGATATGTTCATGTCTCTCTTGTACTGGGAGGGTGCACAACTGGACTCACTGCTCCAGGTGTGGCTGTGCCAATGCTGAATATAGGGGAAGGATTACTTCCCTCAACTTCTTGGCAATACTTTCTGTAATGCATCTCAGGACATTATTAGCCTTCTTTGCCACAAGGCCACACTGCTGGCTAATGCTCAGTTTGTTGTCCACCAGAGTTCCCAGTGCCTTTTCTGCCAAGCTGCTTTTTGTGAGCTGGGTGGTCCCATACACACGTATTTGTACATGGGATTTTTCCTCCCCCCATTCAGGACTTCTCACTTTGCCTTCTAACACATCATGAAGTTCATTTCAGCTCATTTCTACATCATGTTGAAGTCCCTCTGGATGGCAGCATGCCCCTCTGATCTATTTGACACTCCTCCAAGTTTTGTGTCATAAGTTATTGAGGGTACATTATTTCCTCATCATCCTGACCATTAATTAAGATGTTAAATAGGACTGGACCCACTGTGGGGTAAACCTCTAGTTACTGGCTTTCCAAGAAAACTTTGCACCACTGATCACTGCCCTCTGGGCTCTGCCATTCAACCAGTTTTCAGGTCACTGTCTGCCCACCCAGCCCATACATCAACAGCTTGTACATGAGGATCTTACAGGGGACCATGTCAAAGGCTTTACTGTAGTCCACATAAACAATATCTACTGCTCTTCTCTGATCCGTCAGGCTGGTCATTTTACTGTAGAAACTTAATGGGTTGGTCAAGCATGACTTCCCATTGGTGAACTCATGCTGACTACTCCTGATGATTTTCTTGTCCTTCATGTACCTGGAAATGGTTTCCAGGATTAGGTATTCCATCACCTACCCAGGGACTGAGACAAGGATGACCATCCTGTAGTTCTCTCGGTCCTTCTTCCTACCCTTCTTAAAGACTGGAGAGGCATTTGCTTACCATTAATATTCATGTGTTTCTTCCAATCACCATGACTGAACAGAGATTATAGAGTGGCTTCACAATGACATCTACTAGCTCCTCCAGCACTCGTGGGTGCACCAGGGTCCACGGATGTACGTCTGTCCAGTTTGCGCTGTAGGTACTCCATGCCAACCTTAGGAATACATTTTTATCCTGTGAGTTGCAGTCAGTTACCTGGTAAAGTCATGCTTTTTTTTTTTTTTTTTTAGGGAAGTCCTGACTTAGTATTGGAGCACTACAATTCTGACACTGAAAGCACTTCTACCATTACGACTTGCTTCGCCTATTTCAGTAGCATATGATGTAGAACTTTATGTAATAGTGAAGTCTTTTACAACATAAAACATGGGGTGGAGTGAAAGGTCACTGTAAAAACCAAGTTCAGCTGACTGCTTCTTTTTCTTTGATTAATGAAGAGTAATTCATTATAATTATTGCTGTTAAAATTGTAAAAACTTAAGTAATTTTAACCACTGTTAACTTGTATCCTCTGTTCCATCCTTAGAATGACTTCATAATCACAGAATCACAGGACTGCTAAGGTTGGAAGGGGTCATCTGGTCTAACCCTCCTGTTTAGGCAGGCCCACCTAGAGTCAGTAATGTTTAAAATTCATATTATCCAGCCTCAGAATTACCATGCCCTCCTTGGTTAAGTCTTCTCTCCACTACTCATCTATCTGAAAAGTTGTTAACTTTAAAAGTAATGTTCAGGGATCACTTCATCTGACTTCTCTGAATAGAAGTCATGTTCTGATGTATATTTTAAAAATGTTTATATTTGTAATAGAAGGCAATTTTTTATTGTTTCAGATGTTCTGTTCCCAGTTTGCATGTCTCAGTATTGCCAATACATTCAAAACAGGAAGTGCTCGCTTAAGTGCAGATGCTGCAGATATGTATACATGTCAAGTTTTGTTCTTTTAAAAACTGATCAGGAGGATTGCTGAGTATCTTACATCTTATTGCTATGTATACTTAACAAAAGAAAGCACTCCTTAGCAGGAGAGCAACAGAATTCTGCAGAGCAAGATGGCCCTTCTCTGAAATTCTATTAACAGGTGTTGTTGGTTGTTGAACAATTTCCAGAACTGCAGATATATTTGTATCTGTAAGCCAAAAACAGGAATCTAAATTAAGCTGCTAGACTCCTTCACGAACTTGTTTAATAATTATTTGATAGATCTTATAATATGTCAGTGACCAGACTCTATCCCCATTCCATGTGTATCGAGTTTCCTAGTAAGTGAAACTTTTACTGTGGAAAACAGGTTTGTGACTCAATGTGCAACTGACATGAGCTACAGAAAATCATACATAAATGAACGCCTTCCAATGGCACATCTAAAAACCCAATGTATTTTCCTTCCCATGGCATTTAAAACAACTGTTCTGCGCACTCATTCTCAAGGATTTCATGTCACCCACTGGAAGACCCCAAAACATTGTTTTCCCTAACCTGACCCTGAGTGAGAGAAATCCAAGCTGACCCTGATGCTTTGCTAGGGTGCTGGAATATGCAGAAAAGAATGCATACCTATGGTGCAAAAGTGCTACTTTGCACATTGCTAAAGAATTGTAAATAACTGAGAAATTGCTTCCTTCTGGGCTAAAAAAATCTAGATGTTTTAGAAAAAAGTTTGCTATACCTGAAAATAAAAGCTGGAGAATTAATATGTTTTCTCTACATTGATTCCATTGATTTTTGGACTTTTTAGACAAGACAAAAAAAAAAAAAAAGCTGAATTTCAGCTATGAAGGAAATGATACTGCTGTTTCAGATAACTGAATGGGCTTATAGTGGCTTTGGAAATGTAAGGTTATGTATGGGCTGGATTTGGCTTTGATTTTTGATTTTGATTTCGGATTTTGAATTTGGATTTGGATTATATATGGGCTACATTTGGAAATGTAGGGCTATGTAGATTAGTGGCTTCACTAACTTTGAGGTAGTGGGGGTGGAAGGAATCCTCCTTGTGCATTCTAACTTAGTGATACCTTTAAGTATCATGTGGGAAGTAATCAAAGGAACACACAAATTTTTTTTTTTTCCTGTGAGACACAGCTTCTTGTGACATATTGTTATACTCCTTGCTTATGAGTCGCAGGCCCACTCCATGGAGATATTTCTTCATATCTGATTTTTAACATATGGACAATTGTTGCTATATGAAGGCTCTCATGCAGTTTTGTATGGAGTGTAAGTTGTATTCACATGGTTGTTTGGTATTGTTTGTCAAGGGCTGCAGCATTTTCGTGAAGTAGAATGTAAATGAAATAACCTTAAAATCAGAATCAGAGCTCACAGAGGCAGATTTATAAAACTATGTCAATCTACTTCTAGGACTAGCACGGTGGAATGGAAAATATTTTGGATATTCTTTCTGATGAGAAAAGATATGATGGTATTAATTTACCACTGTTTTCTACATTTAACAATGAAAAAATGTGTTTGACTCCAGATGCATCAACTTTTTTCTCTCAAAAGCAGTAGCATGTTTGAAAACAAAGAAAGGAAAATAGTAAAAATCTTTGTGAATGCCTGTTTGTGGTACTAAGTTTATTTTTGCCTATACCACAGAATTACATTCAAAAGACCAATTTCATATTATCCGTAATATGTTCATACAGTAGAAACTCGCTACAGGTCATTTCAGAAGGGAAAACTGTAACCTATAAAATGTGATTAACCAGTTGTAAGGAAGTCCAATAATCTCAACAGTGTTATACTATTTAGGGTAAATATAAAGTTACCAATACTGCCAAATCATTTGTACTCTCTTGTGCTGCTAACTTTATTATCAATCTGATCAATATTACACGGTTGGGACATTCTTCTACTATATACATGAAAACAATTATATTTTCCCAGCTATATTGTAATCAGATTATTTACTTCCAGGGTTCTGTAGGTTTACTCTGTTTCTTTTGTTTCTTCAAAATTAATTTTTTTTTAAACGTGGAGTGGGAGGATTAGTAACTCAAGTCGTTTTGATAGTATGAACATTAACCTGAAGCTGTGTAGTGATTCTTTGGAGAAGATATGAACTTTAAGCGGAAACACTGTACTGATTCTTTGTGAAAAGAAATTGAACTTGCACTGTCTTACACGTACAGAGAGTGAAAAGTAATATCAGCTGCTCATGGCATGTTTGAAAATAGTTCATCAACACCTTCTAGTTAGGGTGCACAGCAATTTTCTTTAATGCTATTAATGTTTAAGATAACAGAAGGAAAACAAAGACCCATTTAAGACTTTTAAATGTTTGCCCTGAGACTGAAATTTAGCTTGCCTTCTAACCTTTTGTTTGATTTCTTTGATTAATAAAAGTTAGCTCTTGTGTAATGAATTTGGGCATATGCTATTTGGCATTAAAGTATATCCTGCCTGGCACTGATTATTTATTTTACTTTTTAAAGGCCATGATTAAAAGTTTTGTGGATGTCTACCAACTTGCAAGGTCCAGAGTTGACATGTTAGTGAGAAAAACAACATCTCATCAGCTTCACACTGCAGTGCTAAAGTCCGAGCTCCAAACAGCTTGTCTTCATGAAAGTGAGAACTTACAATTGGTAAGTCTGCTTTTCAACTAATTTTTGTCGTTTGGATGTAGTTCCTGAGCATCTCCCTTCATGCTGTACAGTTTCTGCAGTGGCAAGAGAAACCTCTTGAGACTTTTTCAGAGGAGAAGGGGTGATAAAAGTTAACACAAGGATTAACGTTACTACCGTATCTTCTGGGAGAACCTGCTCTTTGTTGCTGTCACTGGAAAAGTACACATTGTGATTTCTGTCTTTGGCAGTACAACAACCAGCTGAATTTTGGACCTGAGGAATTTAACCATCCAAAGATACAGCAGCTTATGAAAAGAAACTGTTATTAATTATGCGTGTAAAGACAGTGTTAATTAGGATGCATGATTTTTTTTTTTTTTGTAGATGGTGATGAAAATGCATCTCACTAAAGGAAAACACTGTGATCCCATTATAAGGTTAAAATCCAATTTTAGAGATCATTTCTTGTCTAAAATCTTGTTGTCCACAAACACACTTGAACTTGTTTAAGGCTAATAATGTGATTCCTCAGATCTGAGAAGTGTCTTTAGGGGATTGTTGAATGCAGATGTATTTGTCACACAGGCCAGACACATTAACTATCAAAGATATATAGTCAAGTATGTCTAGAATGAGACTGTTTAAGTTGTGCAACTTGCAGACACTTGATAGATTTCTTCTCCATCTTTCTTCACTTTTGCACACAGGATTAAGGAGAAAGCTTTAGGAGGTGGGCTTTTTTTTTTTTTGCCTATTTTTTTTCTTTTTGTTTTGTTTTGTTTTGTTGTTGTTGTTCTCCTCATCCTCCTCATCTTTTATTCTTGTGAAGCAAAGGACCATACGGAAAATCAGGATTGTTCGATTTTCTGTTTGAAACGTAAAATCCTGAAGAAGAGAGCAGTCAAAGCAAATGGCACAGACACCTCAGCAAATATATATCCAAAGATTGTGACTATCACTTTTGTTGTTTCCAAAATAATTGCATTAATTTATTATGATGCTTCTAAATTAAATCAACACGATACAAAATTAGCACAAATAGAAAATATATTCATCAGTGCTGAATTTCACTTTTAAGATCTTGAGATAATAATTGTTGAATGAAAGCATTGTTTTATTTGTGGCTGTGCAACCTTTCTGAAAAGCTCAATGAAATTGCTTCATGGAAATTGCTTCATTTCTCCTCCAACCAGCCTTTCTTTATGTTTCTACTAGGTTTACATGTGTCCTGCTGAGCCTGTGCCCAGTGTAATTGGGTTGCTCCTTTGCTTGTTATGATTGTTTTTGTTGTTTAAATCAAGATGACCACTTGTATAGTAAGGATTGGGAAGTGTGCCAAACTTGCTGCAGCGAGGTTTGCTTTCATTTGGATTGAGAGAGCTTTTAGCAAAGATTCTACTAGTCCTGTCTATGGAGGTCTATGCAGTGGCTTGATTTGTTACAGTGAAAACAAACAAACTGCCTCCCCCCCCAGCTCTATGATGCCTGTGATTAAATGTAATCTTTTCATAAGTAATTGGTGTCTGCCTACAGTATCAATGTACAGATGATACTGTTTGTAGTTTAGTACTGTCTGTGGGCCCTTCTATACAACCCGCTGAGGAGACAAACAGTTCTTCTAGAGACAAGGTTCAGCATAAGTGTTAATCGAAAGTGTTCTAAAATTTGTATGTAAAAGGGAAAAAAAATCAGAATGATAGTTTCTCAAACTTTGAAAATAATTATATGTGTTTATAGGGCATTGTTTAATATTTGTATTTTCTGTAAAATTTGTTCCTAATATTCACAAACATTGCATGAAACATGAGTTTTAGTAACTTCAGGCACCACGGCTTTCCAGCATGGCTTATATTTTTAGGATTCAGATGACAAGCTCCAATTCTGATTTTGAGGAAGTTTGCACTAAGTTTCCTTTTGTATTAAAGTACAGCTGACTTTTTGGTTGATTATTTTCAGTGAAACAGAATAATGCCTTTTCTCAGCCATCTGTTGGGTTTCATAATTATAACACACTTAGTTGTTTTCAATCATTGTTTAATCACATACCCAATTCAAATAACAATGCAAACAAAACTTTTTCATGTAAGAAACACAGCAAGTGGATGTGGTGTCTTAATCGGTTTAGGCTGTATTTTATTTTGCAGAACTTCTTCTGACATATGCCTGTGTTCCTAGAACAGTGAGCTATTGCTCAGTGCTGAATCAAATTTTTGAAAAGTTTTTCAGGTGCATGCCAAGTGAGTGGGCACCTAGCTTATAAGACCAATTTTTATATCACTGTGTCATGACTGTCTCTTGGTGTCTTATACACTGGTTGTATAACATTATATGACCTCCCAGCTGTCTGTTGCAAGTTTGGGCCATTTATCAGCAGTGTCTTTTGCATGTTGAGAAGGTGTTGCCTTCCGAATTGACTTTTTTGTATTGAAATTTGCTAACTGCATCATCTTTCTCTCTATTCACACCACTTCTCTTCTGTTGCTTTTTTTTTTTTCTTTTTTTTTTTTTTCCTCCTTCTAATAATTGAACAAATCTGATTCAATAAGGCAACATCAGTGATTCTGACTTTTCGTCTTATTCTAAGTGTTTGAATTGACATCTCCATCCTCCAGTCTAGTTCCAGGCCAACCACTTTCCTTCTAGTCAATAAATTTTAGATTCTGAGGTTGTTATGTGTGCTCATGCTAATGCCAACAGAGAGAAATATAAAGGGATATGATTATGATGGACAGAGGTGAAATAAATGCTGGAAACACAGTTTACAGAAAAGAGGATGTGGGGTGAAAGGATGTCAAGAGCAGAATATATGTGTGCTCTTTGTTAGAGTCCACCTGTCTGTTGTACTCATCTCTGCTGATTCTTCCTCTGTGCAGATGAAGGCCCCGTGCAGATTTCATTCTTGCAACTCTTTAAAATTCAGTATGGCTAAAATATAGACCATTATTTTTATAGCTAAACCTTTTTTTCCTGTTGTTCCCTGTTTCTGTATCTGTTTTCTCTCTCTCTTTTTTTTTTTTTTCTTTTTTAATTACTTTTCTGCTTTTTTCCTCTACCAAATGCTTATGCAACTTCCCCTACATTTCTAAAATGTCTTTTTTTTTCCTGTATTTCTGTTATCAAACCATTAACACATTGTAAAAGTCTTTGCAACTGTAAGTTTCAGTTTTCTGTATTTCCTTATGTTTTTAAATTTACTTTTTCTGAAGTGCAACTGCTGCAGTCACAATTCTGTCCTCTGTAACTTGCTGCATATCACATTTAGGGCCGTATCTATAATTGGTAGAGCTAGTAATAATAGTAATAATAGTTCAGCTAATAATGTGACATTGGTATGGCCATATATATACACTTGTCTATGAGGATTTAGGCTCCAGAGGAAGAACAGAGAAGCCAGCAGTCAGCCTCTAGCATGAAATAAGATGGAGAATTTCATTGAGCACTCAGTTCAGTGCAGGACTGGCACTGCCATTTTCTCCATGAACTTTAAGAAATTCTTTTCCAGTTATAAATTTCTCAGTGGCCTTCCCTTTATGTGTCTATGCCCTTATGCCCTCTTACAACTTGCCTTAGGAAAGCTTAGTGTTCTTGTAAGGTGGTCTTAGTGGAAGTTCTTCACAAGTAGGAACTGTACATATAAGGAGAGAAGATACCAGCTAAAATGTTACAATATTCCTTATTTTTTTCCTGCTTATTTTTTGTTCAGCAACAGTTAGTAATGTAAACATCACAAACTGGACTGTGCTTATGGGTTTCCTATTAATGGAACACTTGCCAATATTTTCACAGAACTGGACTCTACTCCTTTGATCCATTTTACTTTTTCAAATGCCTGAACTTATTACTATGCTTGCACTTTCATTCAGAGTTGTAGTAGCAAGTAGGCTTTGAACAGGGAGCTTTTAAGTGCAGTACTGTACAGTAGTATAGTCATAAGCAATTATTTTGTGGGTGCTGTGAGGAAAAATGTGGCATCACGTTAGTCACATGGCAAGCATGAGTCCATGGCTAAGGGAATGTGTTGCTACAAGCAGTGCTGTGGGGAGTGGGTGCAGTGACACTGTATTTTCCAGTTCCTGACATGTATCAGGAAGTGACAGAATTCAGTCCAATATAATTGTGCTCCAGAAGGTGTTTTCGTGGCTTTCAGCCCTGAGATTTTGTGCCCGGTGCCAGTACTACTGTCAGAGTTTTAAGGATGTGAAATATTCTGCCATCAGTTTTGGCAAACGAAAGAAGCCCTTGTAACGCTAATCCAAGCAGTCAGGCGTCTCTCTGATCCTGAGTGTACTTTGTGGCCCATTCCACTCGGTGGCATGTGTGTGTAGGGTAAATCAGCATAGGAGGGAAATGGGGCACTATATTTAATAGTCACTCAGAAGTATGCAGATGATCTAGTTAGTGACTTTTTTATTTTTTTTTTTTTTTGGCTTTCACGTCAGAATCAAAGGAGGATAGAAAATAAATGAATGAAGGGGAAAAGATAGTAACCTACAAAGCTGATGAAGAATGCTTTCCGTGCTGTTCTGGAGAAAATTAAATTTGGGGAGTCAAAAGGATAACTTCAATTGTAAAGGTAGAGAAGGCAAGTTTCAGATGTAGAGAAAGTCTGTAAGAAGAGCAGAGTTCTCATGCAATGAGCCATGAAAATAACTGTTGTCTTTGGATGCTTCTCCTAACTCGGGTTGAAAATCAAATCACTCATTGCTTTATGTGGCTTTGCATCATCCTTCCTTTTTTTTTCCCCCCACAGTTGTGTCTTTGTCTGTCTTTTGTCTGAAAATTCCTAGTAAATTTTATCTTGTAAAGTACTGCGAATGTAAGGATTACAAGTTTCGGTACAGTGAGAGAAGCAACCACAATGAACCTACATGTGAGAATATGTATATTTTATATATTTTATTGAAAACAGAATTAAGCAGAAAGTATACTTCATACTCAAAGCAGTCAGCTCTCGTTTCTCATGACCTACTTGCATCTTTTTGATGGGAGGGAGAGAGAAAATAAATGCTTGAAACTCAGACTTACCAGTTAACTACACCACTGACACTCTCTTCCTACTTAGCCAGACTAGTCTGGTCAGTGCATGTCCTTCCCCATACCCTTTGTTTCCATGTCACTGGTTCAATCAGCATTTCAAGGCTGGGACCTGCCTCTAACAGGGATGCAACATCTTACATTTAGAATTATGAGAAAGGAACTGGAGAGGAAGAAATAGACCACTGCCTTTTCACTTGCTGCAGAGGGGAAAGTCTTGAACTCCATCAGTGTAGTGTTAAATGTCAGAGAAAGTCTTTCATGGGCCAGAGCCATATCTCTTGTGTTAGAACATGGAATGACTGATGTAGCTGGGGGAATTCTTCCCAGATGTTGCAAGAAGCAGATAGGTTCTGGATGAAAACTTTGCTTGGCTTTTCCACTACTTCATGCTAGCCTGATGCACAGTTCAACCAAAAAGATTTTTTAAAAGATTTGGAATCGAACTGGTTTTGTAAAAGATTTGAAGACACCAGTTTTTAATTTTCCATGCAAAGAATTAAGCAGACTTTTAAAATTTAATATTTTCATTGTTACCTTTGTCTTGTAGCATTTTCTTGGCAATAATCCAGGGCAGAATTCAGTAAGAGGTAGACCTCAAATAACAGTAATTTTGCTCAGTACTGTTAATTACCAGTGCATGGTTTATTTACTGTGAAACATACAAATATTCTTAAAGTGGTAGAAGTAAAGGAAAATACAGCAGCCCTTTAAGGAGAATTTCTCCACTATTGAAATAATAATAGACATGAATATGCAGAAATACCAGAATAAGCAAATAATAATAATAATAAAAACCTATTCTATTTACTAAGCTTGATGTCTTTTATCAGGATAAATCTGGAAAGCAGTAGTATCTACCAGGGACTCATTTTTTTACTGGAGTATTTGAATTTCTTACCTGACTGTAAGCAACTGACCATCAGTTGCCAACTTAACTGCATAGCCAAGGAATGCAGGTATCCTGGTATAAATGCTCACCTTGTTATGTGGTATTGCTTACATAAGTCGTAGTTGTAACCGAGCGGTATAAATCATATAGTTTAAACTATTTGCTTATTATGTAGTACAAATAAAAATATAATAATATGAAACCAATATTATAAATCACATTCTGTGACTTGGGGCAAGGTGTTCAAAAAGAGTTACAGCAATCCAACAACACGTTTGCTGTTTGGTAAAGAATACTTCCTTTTCTATGCAAAAGTTTTTTGATACTCAATATTCTAGGTATGTGAACTTTTAACTTGTCAGACTATTGTAACATATTTGAAAATTATAGTAATTTGATTAAAATGTTGCCTATAAGGCAAAAGGTTCAGTTAATAGAATCCATATGTAATTAAAATGCAGAACTAAATGTAATCAGACCCCAGTGACTGGTGCCTTCATATTGATAGTTTTACAATGGCCTCTGGGGTTGAAAGTTTATGTTAAAGTTACTAATGTAGCTGTGCTCCAGAAAATGAGCAAGACAATTTAGCCATTTCAAGTATGACAACATGCTGAAGCAACAGTCATACAATACAAGAAGTTGATACTCTGAATTTTAGGGGTATCTTCCACTGGCAGGTGGTAGAAACACAAGAACTGCACTAGTACACTAGTTCGAGAATTGCATTCAGCAGCAACACTGTTGTATAAACATCCCTAAATGAAGGATCCTGCTGTGAGCATCTAAGGGTGTATTTTTTTTAATAACATAGTCACTTCATTTGTGTGAATTCGCATTTGAATCATCTGAAAGTTATAGACACAACACTATGTACCAACCCACAAAAGAAGTTTAAAAAAATTTCCTGAACTTAAAAAAAAATAAAAAATTATTTTCTCTGGACAGTTTTAAGAGTCGACATCCTGTGTTAGAGTTCTCTAATCATCACCAGCACAATTTACAATCAGAACACACAGAGAGCCAGTTCAGACCAGCTCATCTGTTGACTTTGGCAGAAGCCCTTAATCTCACTGTGTGCAGCTGCCACTTGAGAGCTGGGGACTCGGCAGAGAGCCGAAGGAGGGTGGGATACGGGGTTGGTCAAGGCATGAACACATAGGCCTGCTTCATTTCAACAGTCGTACACTGCTTTTTTTATAGTCTTTTCATTTTACAGCCTTTTTTTTTTTTTTTTTTTTTTAAACCTGAAATTAAATGAGGACCTCTCATGAGCCACTGCGCTCCAGGCATAAGAAATTGTAATGTCTGGCTTCCAGAAACTGTCCCGTCAAAATGTGCTTCTGATTAGGTGGCTTAATTACAGCTGTGAAAACAATGTTGATTTAGGCCTCAAGATTCCAGTGCATGTCAGCCGTTATTAGCTAGCCTTGGACTGAAGCCACCATTTTAAAACTCTGTACCACTAAAGTCACACACTGCCTGACAACTTTTTATTTAGGCAGAAATGTTGCCAGAAGCAACACATTTTATGCAAAATATTTTTCATTGTGCAAATTTCAAATGTGACACTGTTGATGGACATAAAATGGGTAGTTATGGCTGGACTTCACCAAGTCCAAAGCCTAACTTTTGCAAAAATAAAACCCTAAACCCTGTTTAAAATAGTTCTTGTAAAGTTTGACTGACATAATGCTTAATTTTAATTCCTTTAATTCAGTTTTATTCCAAATCCAGCATGTTGGTTTAACCACCCAATTTTATTGCATCTAAATTTTCCTGACAGTTTCATTTGCTGTTGGGAAATAAAATTGCCATTTTTGCAACATGGGAAATAATGGCTAGTTTCAAAACCAATATGTTTGAAACTTCCTTTGCCTGAAGCAGGTTAAGGCACACAGTCAATTTACTTTAGGGGAAAAAAGCTCATTAAATAGTTTTTAATATTTTAATATAATTTAAGTAACTGCTTTCACAGTGGGAAAGCTTATTAGGCCCATGTATTTACACCTGCAGAGAGGTAAATGTTTGGGTAATTAGGTGGTTTCCAATACTTCAGCTTTTCAGTGTAGTGGCAGAGTTAATACCATGAATACTGTAGATGGACGCAATGCATTCACTACATTTAAACATTACATTTCCACTGGTAGTATTTTGCTTTCATGTGCTCAAGAAAGAGATTTAAGCTTTAAGTGTTTTTTTATTTTTTTTTTTCTTTTGGTCTGTTTTGAAAGTCTCCTTAATGACAAGAATTGGCGAGGGAACATGAGTGAATGTGTGTGGGTGTTAGCTCTCGGCAGAGGCCTGTGCTTTGGAAAAGCAAGGTCCACGTTCTCACTTCACAGTTGCCATGAAATTCCAAATGTCCATGCTGTGCAGTTTAATGGAAACCATGAAGTTCCTAAATGACCGCAGGTTTATTCCAATGTTAAGCACAAAACAAATCTTTCATGTCATTGGCTGAGTAGCAGAAAAGGAGGGTCATATTTTCAGGAAGCTAATCTCCTTTCCTTTTTTCGTTCATGGTTTACATTTCTATGGCATTAGAAATGTGTTTCTGCTGAGGTGCTGGAACTACTACCTCACAAGCAAGGGTCTGCAGTGGTTCCCAGGACTGAAAATGAGATACTTGGAAGTTATTACTGTATTCGTCTCTTACCCTAAGTGCTTAGGCCAGAGCAACAATTGTACCTCCTACAGTAACTAACTGGAAATTAGTTCGGAGAGACTCATGATTTGGACAAGGAGACAAGTCTAAAGCATAAATTCAAGTTTGCCTTTTAGGAGAACATCATGCTTTCATTCATGGCTTCCACCAGATTAACAGAGAAAAGTGAATGCCTATGTTTCATTTTGTTCAAGGTTTGAAGGAGAAAGAAGTCTTCCGTTTCATTTGCAAAATGGTATGTGGGGTTTTGAGGAACTGAATGTTTCTGAAAGGCCGCAGTGGATGCAGAAAGCAACTTTGTGTCAGAAGACAGCTGTGTGTCAGACATATATGTGGTCTTTCAAAATCTGTTTCTTCGGTAATATACGGTGAATTTTATTCACCAGCTGCATATGTTTGCTTCATGTTTGCTACATGCCTTTGGTTTTTTTTTGCCTTCCTCCCACACCTTGTGAAGTGAAATTCTCAGCATATCAAAATAAGAGAAACTTTTCTATATGATTACATGACCTGCTAATTCCGTAGCAGAAATAAAAGTATTGGGAGTGCTAGACAGGCTGTTATTTTGAGAACTGGATATTATAGACCAGGACATTTAACCCCAGGAAAAAGTTTTTACAAAAGAACAGAGCCAAGGACAAAATTTTACTGGCTTTGTAGAAGAAAAAGAATATTCTCTACAAAGGCAGACAAATTCACTTCTTTCCAGACTCAAGGACTTTTACTCAGGCCAGAAGGTGCTTCCTCCTCCCTTTTGAAGAAGTTATTTCAAGAAAGGGAGCTGGGAAGCTTCTATTATTCTCCGTTAAACTGTGGGTTAAACATAAAGGGAATGTCTCTCTGTTCTGTGACTGTGTATTCACTGAGAAATTTTTGGAGGGGATTAAAGCATAGCTGTGCCTGAATGAGTCTAGCTCAGATACTTAAATGGTGTGTGAATCCATGGAATCCAGGTTGTCATCTGCCTGATATTGTCTTATCATTTTAAATTTAGATCACTTAAGGTATACAGTTGTGAATAATGATTTTCTTATTCTGACACCTGTTTGATTTTTCATTTCTGTGTGTTTCAAGCTAAGTATTTAAAGCACTGTTTATAAGGAGAAAATTTGGTGCTGATCTTCATTCATTATCTTTGATGAATGTGTAGATGATACCTGTGAGTTGTGATTAAACTGAGTAGTATAATAGATAGAAGGATTTTTGATGTCTTTCAAAGTGTTTTTTGTTATTTTGTGGTACTACCCCTGTCCAGTGCACAGGGAGAAAGGACCAGAGAGGAAGAACCAGTGTTTCCGGGAGTCAGCCTGTTTCTCTGCCAGCCTCAGAAATGCATACATATGCAGCATGCCCCAAGTGTAGCATGTATTATGCTACATTTACTCATTACAAAAAAAAAAAAAAAAAGTTTGTGTTGGCATTTAACAGGATTAGTCTGGAGAATCTAACCATAAAAAACACATTTTTTAAACAGTGTAAGTAAGTATTCCTCTCAAAAGATGAATTTTTAGGTGTTTGTAAAGGAAAATCACATATTTACGTGTTTGTATTCCCCTCTAGGTGGCAGGGAGACAATACACAGCCTAGAGAATTCAGTGTCACCTAGCTGGTAAACCTTCATTCAAAGGAGACAACCTTCTCCGATGGCTCTTTCAGCTCCTAATCTCAGCTCCTGGTGCACTGGTTTGGAAGAAAGGTCATGGGAGCACAGGGCTGGGTATCATCTCCACCCTAGGTCCCACAGCAGATTTCTCAGCTGTCAGAGACCAAGCAGAGGAGGAGAGGATCCTCTGCAGGCCAAAGAGAGATAATGAGAGTGATAAAGAAGGGTAGCTGTAAACCACAGCAGCCTCCTTTACTTTGTGTCTTTCTGGAATTTGTAAAATCAAATTATTCTCTGCTGTTTCGCTCATACTCTTTTGCTCTTGCCTTCTCCTGTAATTGTGTATGCTTGCATCCTTTTCACTTGGGAAAAAAAGAACAAGCCTTCTGTGACATTTTTGCTGTAGAGTAACATGTTTTTGTAGAAATACATCTGTTTACCTATTTCCATTGCCTGAATGTTTGCATTTTGTACTTTAAGGATAAAAGTTAATGCAAGAAATGAAAAAAAAAAAACAAACAACAACACAAAAACACCTTTAAAATATATTAGAATGTGTGACTTACACAGATAAAAAAGACAGGAAATTCAAAGTTAGGGCATGAAGCATAACACTGCTCTTAACTCATAATTCTATTCCTATAATGTTGACATGATTTAAGGGCATACAGTCAGCAAGTTACATCTTAATGTTTATTTTTATTGGGTTTTACATATTTAAGTCACACTACTTAATATTTACCCAGCATATATTTATTTATTTATTGTTGTTGTTTCTAAATTACATGTAACAGCCTTTCGTGGAAATCATGATATCATGATAAAAATAATTATTTTTCAAATAACGTTTGTTTTCTTTAGTTTCTGTAATCATTCAGTACAATCAAAGGCATTTAGAACCACAGTGTGCTTCTTAAGCCATATCCTTCCTATTTTACAAGCATTTTGTCTTCTGTTGACTTGTTGCAGAAATTCTACGTTTTGGAAGGGGAAATTTACAAAAAATATAGACAAGAATACTTACTGTGGTAAACCACCAGCAGTTTCCATGTTATGTTTGATATTAAGAAAGCAAAGTAATATGGTGATGATGTAATGATTCCGTTCTCTCATTTTCAGATGCTGTAATTGTTTCAATTCTTACATTTTTTTTGGAGAGGGATCCCTGGAACCTTTAAAGACACATTACTTTTAGACACCACACTTCTGAATCTGTGCCTGAACTGAAATTGACCCATAGAGCCATGGTTTAGTCAGGAAATGTCACCATAAAACTGATATTGCAATACTTGCCTCTGATAAATTTGTATGTTCACCAGTATTTTAGGAAACCTTTTGTTCTATCTAGGCATTACATGTAGTTTGACAAAGAAAGTCCAGATCCACAGTCATGGAATAGTTCACTGATTTTTCAGGTTTTGTTAAGTACCAGTGAGTGTCTCATTTGATCACAGAATGATTGGCTCATATGGTGACTATAGGCCTATGATCAGGATCCCTGACAGTCTTTCAGACTCTGTGTGACACCAAGCTTTCTTTCACAGGGTCTTGTAAATGCACGGCACTCCTCTGGGAGCCTGAGCATATCCTGCAAGTTAACCAGGACTTTGCAAAGCTTTTTGACATTACCAGTCATCCAGTTTCATTTTAATTTGCGCATGTCAAAACATCTCATTCCTTTAGGAATTTCTAGTTGAATTTAATAACTTACTGAAGTTTACTGTGCTTTAAGTAAAAGATTTTTTAGGAGAACATAATCTAATCAGGAGTTCTGAGTAAAAGAATTTTAAGGTATCATTCTGAAGCATAGAAGGACCACCAAATTACTGAGATATCACTATGTATTTTTAATGTTATGTTACAGTTTTCTTGCTATACAAACCAAAAAGCTTAAGGAACCTCTCTCCAACTCTCTTTCTATGTTCCTCATGAACTTTCGATAAAAAGCCTGTGTGCCTGATGAAAGTTTGCAGTGTCGTATGTGGTGTTTTTTTTTTTTTTTTTTTTTTTTTTTTTTTTTTTTTTCCCAACTCTTCTTTGCTTTCAGAACATGCATTTGGCATATGTATACCAAAGGATGAAATTCCATTAGCAATTTTTTAATGTCGATTTGCATAAAATATGGTTGGTATGCAGGAAATACTAGTTCCATTTGCCTCACTCACACTACATGTTCAGCCTCCCAGAAAGTGATGATCTAGTACCTGACTAAACCAAAAGCAGTTCTTAGAGGCTGATTGTACTCTTGAATTTAGTGAGTATAAAAAGTTCTGTTGAAGTAATTATTAGATTTTTATTTAATCTCAGTCTGAAATATAACTGTATATATAAATTGGGCCAAAACCAATAGAGACAGTAACCCTAGCTCACCCACACTCAAGTTGTTTATAACTGATAAGCTTGATTCCTTGCCCAGTTAGTGTAATTTGGATCTCGCATTTACAAAAGACCTACATGTTAGCTGTCAACTGAAATTGAGCCTAATTTTTTTTTTTTTAGGCCATTCAGATATCAACTGATATTTTATAAGCAACACTGCAGGAAAGCCAACTGCATTCCCCAACCATTACTGTTATAAAACTACCCTTTAGAACTCTATTGAATATAAACTGCTTGAGATATTATATGCAATTTGTGGGAGAAGGAGTAATTCCCTCCTGAAGTTACTTGAATCAAGTTTTACTGGGGATGAATGAACATTAAAATGCTTGGTTTGGATAAGCAAACAAAAGCTTGAAAAATGTTGCAAACCTATAGGGATCTAAAGGTATCTCTTCCTGGTGTATCTTTCTCTGTGCTGTTTCAAGGGATCAAACCCTAATGAGGATTTTGACAGGGAGGTGGCAGTCTACACAATTGCACTGGGTGACCAAGAAAACGCACGCTGCGTTGGCCAGTGCTAAGAGGGTGGAACCCTTTGTCCTCCTAATACGTTGATGATTTTAATAATAAACATTCCTGTTGAGAACATAAAGCTGACAGCAGTAACAGTTGATGGCATAATTCTAATGACATAATTCTGTCATTTTTTGCTTTGTCGTTAGAGGATTTTTTTTTAAGAGGCCTTTCAGTTTAATATAGTTATTTAGATGAGCTGAGTTACAGGCCTAGAGCCTCATGCAAATGCTCATGTTCTTGCTCAGCATTACAACCTGTTGTTAAAAACAAACAAACAAACAAAACCCTACAACAACAACAGACAAAAGTCTGTCTTTCAAATGCAGATAGGTTGCATTTATTATGTCTGTATCCAGTTTATCTTCCTAGTTCTGTTGTCTCCTAAGAGCTACCTACCTTCAATCTGCTGTTTGTTACGGGAGGCTGTCAATTCACGAGATCAGCATCTCCCTTCTCACTACATGATCTGCAGTTATTTTCTCCACTAAAATGCTTTCTGTATCGCTGTTACTTCAAGTCTGAAAAATACTATTTTCCTACTTGAAATCTCACTCAGATGTTCATCACATTTTTTTTTCATTGCTGAAAGTTACCCATTTTAGCATCAGCAACCTCTGCCAGAGTTGTACAAGTTCCAGGTCCTTATGACTTGCTTCTTTTTCACCACCTTTTATAATGATAAGTTGGTTCTATGTCCTTTCTGTAAATTCCTGTTGTGAGAGGTGTCTGCTTTACACCTCAATCAATATATTTTATTTTTTGTTTCCTTCCTTCACGCTTTTGGCTTCTCTTGAGTTTCTGATTTCTACAAGCGGTGTGTCTGCTTCTCTTTATAAAAAAAGCAAGTTTCTTACAGGAAAAATGCTATTTCAATGCTTTTTAGAGAGAACTTAAGGTGACCAGTCCCTGTAGATATGCTGGTAAATCAAATAGGTAACACAATCTATCCAAACTTGCTGTAGTTAAGCAAACAACAGAATCTGAAATAACTCAATAGATAGGCTTTTGGGTCATGCCTTACTGAAGTTCTAATAGTTGAAATCCATAAGGCTACCACAAGGCATTCACAGTGGCTGTTCTCTTAGTTCCACTGCCCAGACATCTGTACTCATACAGTCTGTTCCGGCTTTGGTTAAGAAGCCTCTTCATCAAAGGGCACTTGAACATCATCAGTGCTTACTAAACATTGGCTCTTTGAAGGCACTTTTGGGCTTAGTCCACATATTCAAGTCAAATACATTTGAGAGAAGTAGTAATCAAATGAGTATTTTCAAGGCATCTGGCTGCAAAGTAACAGTAAGTTCCATGTTTGTTCTCATTTTTAAATAAGCTATCAGTAGAGTGCTAAAATGTTAATTTCCATTTTCATTTGTTTTGCTAGCTCTGCATAGTTCTGATCATTATTCCTTAAAATATTGCATATTTGGTAGGAATACACAGCCAAAAATCATCTTCTCAGTATTTTTAATGCAAGACAGCTGAATCATAAAGGTACTTTAATTGTTTGTAGACTTTTCTCCTCTAGGTTGTTAAATGTTGCTGTCAGAAATAATTATGTATTCCATCTTTTCAACTTTTACCTGTATTGCTGATACAGTATATCTTTATTAATTATAAAGTGAGTGAATTATTTTACTGAATCAGTGTAATTCCTTTTTTTTTTTTTTTTTCATTTTCCAAAATGTTTATGTTGATTAGCTCTAGGATTCTGCATTAAAACTAGTCTCTAGTAAAAGATATATTAATGCACCACCGGCAAAGCTTAGCTTTCCTTGTCCTGTTTAGTAATGGAATTCCTAAATTGTAGTCACACCATTTCTGAGCAAACAGACAAAAAGGAAGGTAGCTAAGCATTTTGCTGTGCGTGAGCAGTTAGAGGGCAAGCAGACACCATGCACCTTGACCACCTATTATGAAGCTTTTTGCTGCAATGTCAAGTGAAAGCGAGTTAATTGGGTGAAGCTGTAGAGCATGTTAGGGGCATGGTAAAGGGTTGCTGTCTGACAGCTGAATGTCAGCAGAAGCTAGTCAAGTGTGGCTGAGAGACAGAGACCTGTCACAAAGTTCATGTGGACTATAGCACAGTTAGGAAGATGAAATGTGGTTCTGTCTCACTTTCTCCCTCATTGCATTCAAGCACCTTAAGATTTCACACTGTATGTGTCAACCCTTGTTCTCTAAGCTGTTTTCTCCTAACACTTCTGCATTCAAATGATTGGACAGAAGATGCTAATGTTTGGTAAAATGAATGTAAATACACCTTTTTTCCTTTTTCTGCTAGAGTGGCAGTATGCATGCAACTCAAAAGAAACTTTGAAGGCTTACATCAGACAGTCACACTGCCTAGGAGTTCAGATGATGACTGAATACATTTCTCAAGAGAATATGAAGCTTGACACTTTAAATTGTTGGATAGGGACTGTTTTCCCTCTAGCAATGACAGAAGAAAAAGCTAAGCAGTAAGCAGTGAGAACTATTTCATGAGCCACTTGTGCCTCAGCATGGTGTCACAAGCATGTTAGTCTCCAGCTGTAGTTACCTTCTTCTCTTCTTGTTGGAAGGAAGCAAAGAGCTGTGAAGGTAACCATCAGAGAGAAATACTAATTAGAGACAATAAAAACTGCAGGAAAACTCAGACAGTAGAGAGGGTTACTGGGAAGCAACAGGAGCATCAGTTAAAGGCAACAACAACCTCACAATACACTGATGCAAAATGTGGAGAGTTGTTACAACCGTTTAGTAGGAGTACAGTGTATCTTTCAATGTTGGTTGCACAGTACAAAATAAAGCAATAGTCATTCAGGTTGGTTATTAAGATTAAAAATAAACAGAAGTTGCTTCTATTCTTGAGAAAGTGGAAGGACAGTGGTAGGCAATGTTGGGTAAGAAGTCTGGCTCATGAAGTCATGTTCCTGTGTTAAAGAACTTGAAAACTTCAGTTGAAGTCAATGAAGACTGAGCATTTCCCCATGAAAATAGTGCACTACATAGTTTGTGTAGTGTTTTGGTATTATTACAGTGTAGTACAAACAACTTGACCTGAAAATGAGAGACGTCCATGTGTATTCCACTGAATAGAGACAAAATTCTGAAAGAATTACTATATATGCTGCATGGCAGATTTTTGGCTAAAATATTTAGAAATCATCACAATTAGCAATGCAAAGTCAAATTCCTTGTCTTTAAGCCATCAAAACATTGACGATATGGTGGTCTGATGTGGTAATCCTGTGCATTTCTTCAAACATACCAGGTTTAAATACATTTGAATAAAGCAGGATTTCTTCTAGAAAAAAATATCTTTCTTTAATTGCTCATAATAGAGTCTCTGGAGTGTGATTTCACTGAATGCATTAAACGCTAAAGCGTTATAAAAGCAGAAAAAAAATGATTTCCAGATATTTCAGAATTGTGTATTTTTTCAGTAACTTCTGGAAAGTGAAAAGGGAATTCTTTGAAAATGAAAAATGCCATTGGCTAGCAGCACCCAAGGAAGAAAGTGTGTTGTGTGTTTAACTTGCTGACTTAATGTGTAATGAGTTGGCAGTCCATTGAATTATTCTCTGATAGTAAATTGTTTCCAGAATCCAGGCAGGAGTGCTGACAATTAGAATTTATACTGAATGTTACAATTTTCCTACTTTATGTCAGGGATAAATTTAGTCTTACTGCCTCAGAATACCGAATTGCAAAATCATTGACATGGGAAGCAAACTTTCTGGTTTTGGCCAGTATACATTCCTCCTTTGAAGAAATTTGTTAACTATCGCAGTATTAAACTGACACCACTAGTAATACTTTCCATTTTAAGTAGCAGTTTTTAGCATTTTCATCAGTCTGATGTTTTATTTATTTCACTGAGAGTGAGAAATGACTGTTTGAGCTACTTTTAACAGCAAATGAATGAGCAGCATGCTGAAGTCCATTGTTATTATGGGGCAAAAGCCAACTATTACCAGTTTTGGGAATATCAGTCTAAGAAGGAGGTTGTAAATTATTTGAAAATTTTCATCTTTTTACAGAGAAATAGGTTTTCCACATAAGTGCTGAAAAATAGTATCAAAGATGGTTCTCGTTTCTTTAACACTTACTGGAAGTTCTATTGCTACAGTGAAATGATGTAACACACAATGACAACATAGACAAAAGAAGCTGGAAAAAGTATTATTGGCCATTTGATATGCTGTCTACTGGTATTACTGTGTATATGTATGTTCTAGATTCAGGGTAAGGGAAAGAGATGAGAAGAAACCAGTACCAGAAATCAATTGCAGAGATGTATATTGACTGTTTCCTACTTCTCCTCCATTGCTCTCTGCTCTGTGCTTACCCCTTGCATTTCTTTCTGCTCTTGGATGGCTGTGCTGCAGCTTCCTCCGAGATTTTAGAGGTTGCTGGAATTCAGAAGAAACTGCAGCTTGCTCCTCCTTCTATACTTCTGTTTGCTGTCAGGAATCCTCACACACCTAGGTCTCCTGTAGTCTGGTGATTTCCTATAGATAACACTTCGGCCTTATAATACAATAGTCACCTTTAATTTGCCAAGTGGTATAACACTGAGCTTACTACTGTATCTGCATCATCACACAGGAACATCTATAACTGAGTCTTTTTTTTATGTCGCAACTTCAGTATTATTCTTTCTGCCCTTTCATTTCATCCCTTTCTTGGTAGTTTTCTGTTCTAAGTGGCTTAATTTCTTTCTTACCTAAGTCAAAGAGATATATGCAAGCTTGTTTTTCACAATCCACAAGCCGTAACTCACAAAAAAAATCTTACAATTTTTTATTATTCTGATTTTTTATTTATAATTTAATTTATGTCATAAAAAAGCGGAGGGGAAATTTGTGTTTTGAAATTGAGTATTTGAAAGCAGTTTAAAGTGACTAAAATTTGTGGTGGGAAATCGCCAAATTGGAAGGAATTACTGTAACATACAAATAATAGAAGGCAATTGAAAAGTTGTGGTATTATAGTGAAAATTGTGGTCCAGTAAAATTATCCTTGCGTTGACTTTGCAGGCTGAAACCATTCTGACTGATTTGTGGCTTCCACTCTGGGTATAGATTTTAGTGCTACAATTGAAGATAAACAATATTCTTCCAACAGTGTGTTTCTTCATGTAGTTATCTGTTTGCACCAGTGTCAAAACGGATGCACAGTTTTCTAATTCCAAACGTCTGACATTACTTCACAAGTATTGATATATAAAAGCAAAATAGGGTGTCTTTGATCACAACATGATGCTTTTGAATAGGCTGACAGCGCAATAAAAACATACATAAGAATATAATACATGGTGGTATTATAATAATCACTCACAATGTCATACATAATAAAGCAACCCTTTAGAAGTCAGTTTTAACTTTGGTAAAACAATGCATATATTATGAGACATCCTGTAAACTAGATCCTAAATGTGATCAGAGGTTAGCCACAAAAGAGAACCAGTAGGGAATAGTTGTTTTAGAAATCTTTTTTCCATGTCTAAAGTAAAATGTTGTTAACTGTAGTTTAGAAAGCACTTATTTCATAATATAGACTAATCTTTTATTATTATTATTATTTTTTTTTTTTTTGGGAAAACATATTTTATAAAGTTAGGCTACCAAATTCTGAAAAAATGGCCACAGGATGTGTGACCAATTACTGTATTCCATAAACATTTAGACCTGTTGTGTCCTAAATATTTATTTAGCTGATGAAGTGCAACAGTCTAGATGGAATCATCTAAATCAGGTAAATAAAAGTGCTATGCTAAAGATTTACCCAAACAGGCACTTTATTTAAGATACATAATTTATTTAAAATACATAATTCCTCTTTTAAAAATTATCTAAATGCATTTTTATATGATGGATTATTATCACAACCCTTGTATATTGTTTGAGTGTGCCAGTTTAATACATATTTTAGAAAGGTGTCTAAATACAATTATGTTGAAAGAGCTGTGTTGAGGAAATTATCACTGCCTTTAAAATTTCTTTGTACAGGTATGTGTTCAAACAATGCGTATTGTAACAGTTCTGAGTGTTTTTTTCTAGTAACCTATAGAAAGAATATTGTTTTCTTATTCATCATGAGTGTATATAATGATACTGGATCAAAACAGTTCTTAGAGTAACAGCCAAGATATTTTTTTACATCAATCACATTGTTATTAAATCTGATTTCCATTCTACTCAATGAATAGTATTCTGTTCTGCGTAAGAGGTACAGCACAGGATCTGGATAACTAAAGCAGAGCTTTTTTCCCCCAGCAGTGAAGCTTTTACTGTTACATAGTCTATTGACTTGCTGCCAATCATTAAGTTTCATACTGTTTTTTTTTTTGCAATTCTCAAAGGAAATCTGATTTCTTGTCTCCTTACTGGGATTTTGATGCCATATTCCTCAAAAAAAGTCCCAAACCTCACTATATCTGGAAAAGGTATTATGAGATAGTAATTGTAGCATGTGATATTTAATCATTCTGATATGCCGATGAAGTGAGATATTGAAAGCAGTACAAACCATCATGTTTACATTTGTCTTCAGTATTTGTTATCCAGAGTGAAACCTGTTAGTAGGTTATATCTTAGTGATTTCATTCATTTACACACATAATTGTTTCTAGAACATCACTGTTGTTTTTTTATGGTGCATTTCAATATTTTCTTAATATTTTCTTATGAATGTCTCTTTCTTTAGAGAGAATTTAAGCCAGCTAATTAAAGTGTATAAATAACAAACTGTTAATCGGTGTAATAGGTGGATGCTTTCACTGAGATCTTATTTCAGATATGCTGATACAAATGCAGTGAAGCTTGTTTGTGCTTTTGCTCTTTAATGGTTCCCATCCTGCATAGTGTTGAGCACAGTAGGACTGAAAAGGTAGAGTGTTACAGATCAGTACCTGACAGTTCTGCTGGTTATCTGATCCCCGTAACCAGCATAGTTCAGAAAAACTTGAGGCACTACCTCATTTTAACTACGTCCTTGAAGTAGTCATCTAAACTTGCTACCATATGGGTTCTTAATGAACATGTAGCATAACCTGGCTGTTTACAGTATCTGCAGTATGGCTTGTGGTGAACCAGGAAATCAAAAGAGTCCATATCAAAGGGAACTGTTGAAGTAGGTGTTAGAGGCAACCATTGATTTTTCTTCTGCAATAGTAACAGAGGAAAGGGGAATCTTTCATGAATGTGTCTTTATACCTATGACTGAGTCTGGATTTGTTGAAATATGAATATACACCCTCACCACTGCCTCTTTCTGTGTATCAGTGAGTCAGTGTATTGAAACCCGTGTGCCTTCATATACATGTATTTCTTCTTCTGTGTATATGTGTGTGTGTGTATGCATGTGCATGTGTGTGCATATGCATGTACAGTCTCCCTCAAATGCCGAGGGTGGGTGTTTAAAAACTAAAATACAGAAGCAGTCTTTCATTATCTTACCTTATGTCTTTTCCATAGTAATACTTTGCATGTATGTGAGTTTTTCACATACTTTATGGCCTGATTGATTGTTATTTCCGCAGCTATATAGTACCTTGGTTAAAATACCTTGGTAATAGGCAGAAGAGCAATATGACATCACATTGTTAAATTTTTTATTTTTATTTTTTATCACGAATATTTAAGGGAATACACAATGTGTCTCTTTAGCACTAAAAAAACTATTAACGTTGATAAACTGGTATTATCCATAATCTTTCAAAGTAGAATGCACAATGTTTTGGTTATGTGAGTTATATAATGTTGAATTTTAACTGGTCTAACCTTTGTAACTGTTCAACTGAATGTCGAGACTCATTGAAAGATGAATTGTATTCCCCAGCAATGTACATTCAGTGTATATTCTCTACCATCTTCTAACAGGCTAACATGCAAAGAGTATTTGATTTCAAATTATGATAAAATATATTTAAATGTAATTTATTATCTTTCATGGATAGCACAGCATATTTTTCCTAATAACAGTGACAGGAAAACTGTAGATGAAGTTTGTTTACTTGATAAAAAAAACCTCACCTAACAATGATAATGAAGAGGGGTAAATGCTGTCTGTACATATCTTTAGTGCTTTAAATAACATAGACTGTAGTTTCTTAACATTTATTAGTGCAGAATATTGTATGTAATATCCTTCACTCCTGCTTATTAAAGATTAATATACATGTATATATGCAGGTATTGTATATATTACAGAAATGGTTGAAACAAGGTACAAACACAGATACTTCATATATATATATTTGTGAAAGGTATAATGAAATTATTTCTCTTGCTTGTTTAACATTGCATGTAGATTCTTTTTGGATTTGTTTTTTATTATTATTTTATTTTACTCCAGGAATCAAGAGGGAGTTCAAACATCACAATGTCTTCAAGCTAGCAATTCCGCCTGACCAGAGTAGAATCCCAGATTTTTTGGCATTGCAAGCTGAACCTGACACATCCTACAACAGTTTTATGCACAATAGAGCCAATTCACAGTCTTCAGTCTATTCCTTCAGCCTGAATGTCACATCCAGTCCCAAAAGAACAATGGAAAATGGATTTTCAGGTTCTTTGTATCAATAATCTTTTAGAAGGAAAAAATTGCATTAATGTAAAATGATGCAATTAAAGTGCAATTTTGTTGCTACCTTTGAATTGTAGTTCAGCGTTTGTATTTTTTGACATTAATTTTACGTTTTTATGAAAATGTGCATTCATATGTTCACATTTCTATGCTTCGTGTTCTTTGCATACGGTAACAGTTTTTTTTTTTTAACTTTTATTTATTGCAGTTGCTCATTTCTTATGTAATATATTTTTAAATGTTAAAGAATGACACATTTTGGGTAATTTTCCTCAGTCTTAAAAAAAAAAATCAATAAGCCATTTTAGTCTCTATCTATCAAAGTTGTTTCATACTTGTCTATTTTAAAGCAGGACTGCAATACTTTAATAGGATTGAGAGAGCTATTTGAAATGTATGCCAATGATTCCTGTCATTTCATGGCAGCCCTGCCATGGTTCACTGAGCCCCCTCTTTTCTCTTGTCAGCTCAACTGAAGACAAGCATTTAGTTGCAAACTTTAAGCAGGTTGTGCAAAACAGAAATGATGTGACTGCTTCTCTTCCTGCACAATAATGTCACTGCTGGTCAATGTGAGAAGGTCAGGTTGCTCCTTGTAAAGCTACATGATACCACTTGCCTATTTGAACAAGTTAAGTTAACTGCTGAATCTGGTCCCTGCAGGCGTTGAAAACTCACCCTTTTATCAAGTCTGCATTTCATAAGAAAGAAGAACAATTGTGCAGGGAGGATTTCTGATGATATGTTTATGTACTTTATAAGGACAGTTCCCAAACCAGTGTTGCAGGTAATATATTTAGTTTAAGCTGAAAGACTTTAAAGTAATGGCTGTTTTGACCTTCAAATAGACTCCTTTTTTGTTGTTGTTGGTAGGACCCAAGAGTGACGCCCATCTTTGATGCTGACAGAATTTAAAGCAAGGCCATTGCCCTGCATTTTCTGCCTTGTAGCACACAAAAGTAAAATTGTATGTCAGGCCGAGATGTCGGGGAGCTGACAAGATGCCCCAGTGACATTTCAGCTGGAAAGAGCAAGTGTCTTGCAACCAAGTGGTCAAATATCAAATAATAGGTCAAGCAGGAAGGAGCTGAGTTCTAACCACAAAGAGGTTTCTGGTAACTTACTTGACAAGCTTTTGGGCGCTTTGTGGCTTGACAAAGTGATGTTCTGTTGGGTATCGCTAGACAGACTGTTCTTTATCGCCTTCAGAAGATCAGACATTGACATTGATTAAACTCTTTAACCCTTAAAGGTTAAATCGTAGCAGTTTCATCATTGTGAATGAAGAACAAAAGAAAATTTGTAATATACCATTTGTTTTCATATTAATCACTGAACTCCCCGGTGCTATTAACTTTTGATGTGCTATGTAGTTTTTGACAAAAAGATTGAACACAAAATCTATATAATAGATTGTTTCTCATTATGGACCAGTGATACATTAGAAAAATAATATTATGCATTATGGAATTTGTAATTTTTTCTAATATGTCAAAGACAGGATTTGATTTTAGAGTCCTGAATACTGAAACTCCATTTTGTCTGGAAAACAATTTTTGCATAGATAATACACCACTTATGATGACCAAAATCTTCCAAATGTCCTTGTTTTCAGATGCCAGAAAGGCTGATATAAATCTCAAATACACACCCAAAGAACTTTAATCAAATTTTCATGTTTTCATGTATTCTCTTTTGCAAGTCCATTGCTCACAGCCATGATGTGCATGTGTGTATGGATACTAATACAGGTTAAGGAAGAAACAACTAATATATCCTCCAGAACTCTCACACGTAAGAGTTGGCTGATATAGGAAGAACATTTCTTTTCTTTATGCTGGTGCATTTAGTCTTGAACAATGAAAACAGAAGTTTTGTTTCCCTACAAAAGTCTTGGCTCACCTCTTTCCTGATAGTGACTGTTCCTGGTAAAAGCACTCTAAGAACTGCATTCTTCTCCCACAAATATAATGTCAAAAATCTTCAATATTTGCATGAAGAATGAAATAGTATGTAAGCAGTTGTCTCTCTACTGTGTATAGAACTGTGTATATGTTTTATTTTAAAAATATAATCTCAAGGTATTCTACAGTTTGACAGTGCCTGTTCTTTCCTGCATGACCTTAAGCTACTGAAGAAAATTTGCAACATATTTATTTGTCCCTTCCCCATCATTGCCAGTAAGTGTGATATTGTACATGTAGAAACAGAGGAAGGATTTATTTATGAAATTTGTTTTTCTTTCCGAAATCAGTATCTTACCGACAGTAGGACTGATCTCCTGAAGTTACTTTAACTGCTCCAAACATAAAGTTCATATGATTTTACACAGTCCACAGCTATGGTTAACTGAATGCAATTAATAGGAATAATCTAGTGAGCTATCTTTTCTCACAAGAACTAGTTCATATGTTTCATGAACAGGAGGACATCTACCTAATTCATTCTGTTTAAATATTGACCAACTGCAAGTTACAGACTTCTTAAACCCATCTGATTTGAAGAGACTTTGAAATATGTGTTGTTTGGATGTCAGATGTCTCATTTGTAAATGGAAGCTCCTCTTTCCCATGTTGGAAAGAAGTTTTTGAGTAGTAAACTGGATTATTGTTAGTCAAATACTCCTAGTTGCTTTTCAGGTAAATTGGAGTTTGTGATAAACTCCAAATGAATAGACGAAATCCAGCTGGCAAGATCTCCCGTGAGTAGCCTACAAATGATCCCACCAAAGCATTTTGTTCCCTTTTTTGGGGACACAATGAAAATTATGTTGCTTGTGCTGAATGTGGCAGCACAGTTTGGTAACAGTAGCTGCCAAAAGAACATCATGATTTTTTTATACCATCTGTTCTCTTTGGCTTGCTTCAATAAAAGCAAAGCATCAGACCTTGATCCTTACTTTCAAAGCTCTGCATGGTTTGGGCCTGGAAATTCAGGTGAATTGCTTCCATTTAAGGAACCTCAACTCCATCATTAACATTATTCTGTGAGAACAACCAAACACATTTCCTTAGAAGAAGACCTGTGTTTGATGGGATTAAAATATTCTCCGTTTATTGTTATTTATTGCAATTGGAAGGTCATGAGATAAATAATTGACCACACATCTGCCTTCTGGTAGGTCTAAGAATAAAATCTGTATTTATT